>NW_024081376.1:17152-242105 GCF_003009895.1 Hyaena hyaena | reverse complement strand
TTTTTTTTTTAGATTCTATATTGTTTATTTCTGCCCTGATTTTTATTATTTCTCTTCTTCTACTGTGTTTGGGGTGCTCTTGTTGCTCTCCTTCTAGTTCCTTTAGGTGCGCTGTTAGATTTTGTACTTGCGCTTTTTCTAATTTCTTGAAATAGGCCTCGAGTGCAATGTACTTTCTTCTTAAGACTGCCTTTGCTGAATCCCATAGAGTTTGGATTGTTGTATTTTCATTATCATTTGTTTCCGTATATTTTTAAATTTCTTCTCTAATCCCCTATTTGCCCATCCATTCTTTAGTGGGGTGTTCTTTAACCTCCATGTTTTTGGAGGTTTTCCAGACTTTTTCCTGTGGTTGATTTCAAGTTTCATAGCATTGTGATTTGAAAGTGTGCATGGTATGATCTCAATTCTTTTATATTTATTGAGGGCTGCTTTATGACCCAGTATGTGCTCTATCTTGGAGAATGTGCCATGCACACTCGAGAAGAAAGTGAATTCCATGGCCTTGGGATGTAGAGTTCTAAATATATCTGTCAAATCCATCTGGCCTAATGTGTCATTCAAGTCCATTGTTTCTTTAGTGATTTTCTGTCTGGTTGATCTATCCATTACTGTAAGTGGAGTATTCAAGTCCTCTGCTATTAGCACATTCTTATCCATAAGGTTTTTTCTGTTTGTGATTGTCTCATTTATTAGGGTGCTCATGTATTCAGTACGTAGACATTTATAATTGTTAGCTCTTCCTGATGGATAGACCCTGTAATTATTATATAATTCCCTTCTTCATCCCTTGTTACTGTCTTTACTTTAAAGTCCAGTTTGTCTGATATAAATATAGCTACTCCAGCTTTCTTTTGACTTCCAGTAACATGATTTATATTTCTCCATCCCCTTACTTTCAATCTGAAGGTGTCCTCAGGTCTAAAATGAGTTTCTTTTTTTTTTTTTTTAATGTTTTTATTTATTTCTAGGAGAGAGAGAGAGAGACAGCGTGAGCAGGGGAGGGTCAGAGAGAGAGGGAGTCACAGACTGAAACAGGCTCCAGGCTCTGAGCTGTCAGTCAGCACAGAGCCCGACGCGGGGCTCGAACCCACGAACCGCGGGATCATGACCTAAGCGAAAGTCGGACGCTTAACCAACTAAGCCACCCAGGCGCCCCTAAAATGAGTTTCTTGAAGACAGCAAATAGATGAGGCTTTTTTTTGTTTTGTTTTCTTTTTTATCCGTTCTGCTACCCTATGTCTTTTGATTGGAGCATTTAGTCTATTTACATTCAGTGTTATTATTGAAAAATATGGGTTTAGAATCATTGTGTTCTTTGTAGGATTCATGCTTGTGGTGGTGTCTCTGATACCTTGTGTTCCTTGCAAAATTTCCCTCAGAGAGTCCCACTCAGGATTTCTTGTAGGGCTGGTTTAGTGGTGACGAATTCTTTCAATTTTTGTTAATTTGTGAAGACTTTTATCTCTCCTTCTATTCTGAATGACGGGCTTGCTGGATAGAGGATTCTTGGCTGCATATTTTTTCTGTTCATCACATTGAAGATTTCCTGCCATTCTTTCCTGGCCTCCCAAGTTTCAGTAGATAGGTCTGTAACCACTATGATAGGTTTCCCTTTGGATGTTAGGGCCCTTTTCTCCCTAGCTGCTTTCAGAATTCTCTCTTTGTCCTTATACTTTGCCAGTTTCACTATGATTTGTCATGCAGAAGATTGATTCAAGTTTCATCTGATGGGAGTTCTCTGTGCCTCTTGGATTTCAATGTCTGTTTCCTTCCCCAGATTGGGGAAGTTCTTAGCTATAATTTGTTCAAGGACTCCTTCAGCGCCTTTCCTTCTTTCCTTCTCTTGTAGAATTCCTATGATACAGATATTGTTCCATTTGATTGTGTCACTCAGTTCTCAAACTCTCCTTTTGTGTGCCTGAATCAGTTTCTCTCTCTTTTTCTCAGCTTCCTCTTTTTGAATAGTTGTGTCTTGTAACTCTCCTTTTCTCCTCTCTGCCTCTTCAATCAGTGCATTGGACACCTCCATTTTATTGTGCACCTTGTTTATAGCATTTTTTAATTCATCACATCTACTTTTAAGCTCCATAGTCATTGTAGCAGTAGTTTCTCTGATGTCTTTCATGCCTTTTTCAAGCCCAGAGATTAATTTTATGAATATTTTTCTAAATTTTTGTTCAGTTATGTTGCTTATATCTGTTTTGAGCAGTTATTTAGTTGTCATTTCTTCCTGGAATTTCTTTGGAGGAGAGTTGTTCCGTTTCATCATTTTGGCTAGCTTTCTATCTTTTGTTAGTTTTAAAAGCTTGTTATGCACACTGCACCTTTGAGTACTGCTGTATTAAAGAAGGCTCTTTGCCTGTCCAGGGCCTGTCTGTTCAGGAAGTGTTCTTTGAATGGTGTCCCTTGGTCTCTCTTGTTGAGACTTTGGCTATTTTATTTCCCTACTCATATTGGTATTTGGGACTGTCCACCATGTGTACTTTGGCCTGTTTCTTGAGGTAGCCCTGTGGTGCAATAGGGCTCCCCAGCACCTATTCCCTGAGTCCTCCTCCTCCCTTTCTCTTTCTCTCTCTCTTCCCCAGTCTCTTCTGGGCACTCATGAAACTGTCTAGGCCCGGCCCGACAATCTTCGTTTTAAAGTCTATTTTGTCCAATATAAGTTTTGCTACTCTGAATTTGTTTTGACATCCATTTACATAATAAATGTTTATCCCTTCACTGTCCATCTGTATGTGTCTTTAGGCCTGAAATGAGTCTCTTATAGGCAGTATATGTAAATGAGTTTTGCTTTTTAAATTCAATCTGTCACTGTATATCTTTTGATTTGAGTGTTTGGTCCATTTACATTCAAAATAATTATTGATAGATGTGTATTTATCACTATTTTGGTACTTGTTTTGTGGTGATTTTTGTAGTTTTTCTCTGATCCTTTCTTCTGTTGCTCTCTTTCATGGTTTGCTGGCTTTCTTTAGTGATGTACTTGGATTCCTTTCTCTTTATTCTTTACATATCAATTAATGGCTTTTTGATTTATGGTTACCATTAGGTTTGTATATAATGTTTTATGTATATAGTAGTCTACATTAAGTTGATGGTCACTTCAGTTTGAACCTATTCTTACTCCTCTCTCCATCACGTTTTAGGTATATGGTGTCATATTTTGCATCCTCTTATTTTGTAAATCCCTTAACTTATTTCTGCCAGTCTTTGGGCTGTTTTCTGGGTAATTTACACTGATGTGCATTTCATCTAGTTGTATCCATGAGATGAGGTGAGCTCAGGGTCTTCCTACTCAATCACCTTCCTGGGAAGTCAGGACACTAATTTTTAAAGCACAGATTTGTAAAAGAACCAGAAAGAATTTCTAGGAAAAACTATATAATTATTGAAATGGAAAATTCACTGGATGAATTTATGGTAGGTTAGATACAGCTAAAAAGAAAATTAATGCACTGATAAGATTATTCTTTTAAAAAATCTATCCAGTATCCAAAGATATGGACAACAAAAAAGTAAGGTTAAGAGACATGAAGAATAGGTCACGAATGTCTAATATATATATATTTGGAGTTCCAGAAGGAGATGATTGTAGAAATAATGGGGAAGAGGCAATTTTCCAAAAGCAAAGCAACACAAAACAAACAGTGGCTGAAACTTAACAAGAATGTTTTAAAGACACCAAAACTGAGGTCCAAGAAGCACAACAAATTTCAAATAAGATAAATAGAAATTCACAGCAATATAAATTGTGGTGAAACTATAGAACATTACATTTTACTTTATATATTTTATTTATATATATATTATATACATATAAAAATATATATGTTTTATTTCTTTTTGGTATATACTTAATGTTAATGCACTCTTTTATAAGTTCGGTTGACTGTTTAAAAAAAATTTTTTTTTTACTTTGTTATTTTTTTCTTTAATAATATTGCACAAAACGATCATTTTGAGGGCTCACGAGTTTTACATGATAGACTAATACTCTTTTTTTTTTTTTTTTTTTTACAAATAGTTTATTGTCAAATTAGTTTCCACACAACACTCAGTGCTCATCCCCAAAGTGCCCTCCTCCATGCCCATCCCCCCCTCCCCCCCACATCCATCAGTCTCCAGTTTTTGTCAGCATTCAAGAGTCTCTCATGGTTTGCCTCTCTCCCTTTCCCCCACCATTTCTGCCCTTCTTCTCCCCCTTGTTCCTCCGTCAAGTTCCTCCTAATCCTCCTATACGTGCAAACATATGATATTTGTCCTTCTCTGCCTGACTTATTTCGCTCAGCATAACACCCTCAAGGTCCATCCATGTTGCTACACATGGCCAGATTTCATTGTTTCTCATTGCCATGTAGTATTCCATGGTATAGATAAACCAGTCAGAGTGGCTAAAAAAATTTTTTAGGGGCACGTGGGTGGTTCAGTTGGTTAAGTGTCTGACTTTGGCTCAGGTTATGATCTCACAGTTTGTGAGTTCAAGCCCCACGTTGGGCTCTGTCCAGCACGGATCCTGGAGCCTGCTTCATAGGCTGAATAAGTGAATAAACATGATTTTTGAGAGAGAGAGAGAGACAGAGTATGAGCAGGGGAGGGGCAGGGAGAGAGGGAGACACAGAACTTGAAGTAGGGTCCAGGCTCCATGCTGTCAGCAGAGAGCCAGATGCAGGGCTCAATCTCACGAACCATGAAGATCATGACCTGAGCTAAAATTGGACGCTTAACCAACTGAGCCACCCAGGTGCCCCAAGTTCAGTTGACTCTTGAACAACATGGGTTTGAACTGCACAGGTCCACATGTTCACAGATTTTTTTAAGTATAGTACTATAAATGTATTTTCTCTTTTTTATGATTTTCTTAATAACATTTTTTCTTCTAGTTTACTTGATTGTAAGAGTATGGTATATAAAACATATAACATACAAAATATGTTTTTTGACTGTTTATGTTATTGGTCAGGCTTCTGGTCAACAGTAAGCTATTAGGAAAGTTTTTAGGGAATCAAAATTAAATGCAGATTTTTGACTGTGTGTTGAGTTGGTACCCCTAATCCTATGTGTGGTTTAGGGGTCAAGTGTGTTTTTCATAATGAAAATATTTTCATGACTCTGAGCTCCTGAAAAGAAGAGATGTGGTTAAACTGATGTGGCTGGAAGGTTCTCTGAATGTAGCTCTGGAGCACCCACAGCAGTGTGTGCATGGGGAGAGGTTTGGTACCTTTGAATTTGGAAGACCTAGTTTTAAAAGTCAAGTCTATTGCTTTTAAACTGTGTGATACTTAGCAAGTTACTTTACTTTTCTTAATATATTTCCTCATCACTCTTTGCTGTGTTTCGGAGATGGTATGGATTTCAAAGAATTACCCGGTGAAGGAAACCTTAGGGATGCCTAGCCAAAGTCCTTTCTCACAAAGGGGCTGTGAGTCCCACCTCGCCCACCCCTTTGTGAGGCCTCCATGCCCTGTTTCTCTTCTTAGCCAAGCCAAATTGTGCCTGTCCTGAAACTCTGCTAAAAATGATTACTGCCTACTTGGAGCTAAACATTGTCTGCTTTGTTCTCGTTTCTCTCATAAGAGCCTTGCAAAGGAGGGCTTTAAGTGGAGAAGCTGGAGGCCAAAGGGGCTAAGCCACTTCCCCCAAATCATGCAGCTGCAGAGCTAGAATTTGAACCCACCTCTGTGATAATTCTAAATCTGGATTATGTCCTGCCATTTCTTTGATGCCCTTTCCTACAACCATAGGCCTGAGTATCTGTGCCAAGGCCCTTGCCCCTCCGTCTTGTGGTCCATCTTGTTCACATCTCCAGCACTCTTGAGGTCTGTGAGAATTCAAAGCCTACACTGCATTCTGTGGGTGCCCAGCGGGTCTCAGCCAGGGGGTCAGAGCCTGGACACTCAGAGGCCTGAAGGCACACCTTTCCCCTTCTTCTCACTCCCAGATGACAGCCTTTGAAGGCTGGCAGAGACCAAAGAATTGAAGCAGGATACTGGAATCAACCAGATGAGGATTAGAATCAGACTCTGACTCTTCCCAGGCTGTGTGAGCCCGGACAGGCTACTTACCTTTCTCTTCCCTAGTTTCATATGAGTTACAGATGAGAATGATCTCTGTGCCTGAGCCTCCTACATAAGTAAATGCAGTTAGTGGGAACTATGCTTATTGAAGGCCCCTGGGGTTGAGCAGAGACAGATGCTCACGAAGACTTAAGAGGCCTGGACTTCCTGCTGCTTTCCTTTTGTGTGGAAGATCCTGACTGTCACAAGGACAGGGGTCAAGCAGGGAGGACCCTGGGGGTTCAGGCTTCCTGAGGTCATCTTGTACACTGTTCTAAGTGATCTAAGTGGGCAGGGTAGTTTGTCTCCACCACCAGAAACAGAACTGAGGGAGGCTCAGAAAGGTTAGGTGACTTTTCAAAGACATTTAGCAAATCTTTATAATTAGGGAATGTGAGGATTATAGTTAAGTAGCCAAACTCCTCAGGCTTCTTGGACCCCCTTTTCATGGTCACTCTTGCCTTCCTTTTCCCTTCCAAATCACTTTTGCTCTCTGCTTCGCAAGTTCCATTCCCTCGGTGGTCTGTTCTCAGAGCTATTTCTCCTGAACACCTGGTGAACTACTTTACACTAGGGTGTGAATGACCCTTGTGGTCTTTATGTTTAAACCTTGTAGGGCCCTGTACTTTGGAAAAGATGAAATGCCAAAGCAGATGCTCATGGTGGAATATCAGTTGCCAAGGCAGAGAGAGATTTGGAGGAAAGCAGGGCCTCTCCCTAGAGTGTTTACATTACCTCAGATATTGGCAACAACAAAGAAATTGGTGGGTATTTCTCTAACTGGCAAACATGGCAGTCCCACCTTAATAAATGTCCACCTGCTTGGTGAAACATGCACCACTGACTTTTCAGTGGGAAAATTCTGGATTCAGAGGCCAGTGTGCCCACGGGTTCCAGTGTCCTCTTCCCCAGCTTGCAGGGTGAACAAATCACTAAGTGTCTCTGAGCTGCCAGTTTTTCGTCTGATTCCAGCCCCACCCCCAAAGTGGATGTAAGATCATCGTGGTTTGCACGTATGAGTTGGTGCTGACTAAATGTCTGATTCTTCTTCTCTGTGCTGCTCACTTCTGGGTTTCTCTTTCTGGAGTTTGACAGTTCCACTTGGTTTGGGTGAGAATCCAACTCCTTTCCTCTTGTTCATGGACAGCACCTGGCTTGGGTGATGCTAGGCTTCCAGAGATGGTTCAACTATGTGTCCACCATCAGTAGCAGACCAGTGGGGCACATATCCCATGCCACTTGCTTGACATCCCATCTTGCCATCCCAGAGACCCATGCCTTCTGGTCCTGAGGTCCCAGGAAACTACTTCTGACCAACATAGAAATGTGCCCTCAGAGCAGCTCCTGCCTTGGCGGCCTGGGAAGTAGGCACTCCTGGATTCATACTCTGCAGATGGGCTGGCCCTAGGTGTCAGAAGCCTTGGCCACTCTTCCTGGACCCTGTCCTCACAGGTGGAGAGCCTTACCCCAAACACCTCTTGGTAAGCAGTGGTTTCTCTTGCCACCATTTCTCTTGTTTGCAGCTATTTTGGGGGGCTGGGCTAGAAAAGTGTACTTCTGGGAAGAAAATGGGCTACTTGAGACCAGTGGGTTTGTCTTTGCAAGAGGTAGAAGGGAGTTTGGGAAGTGAAGGGAAGTTGGGAGTGGGTACGAATCAGGTCGGTAGCAGAGGTATGGTTGTGGAGGGAATTAAGGGGTAGAAGGATGTTTTGGGTGTGGAAGAGGATTTGGGGACGGAAAGGAATTAGGAAGATGGAAGGAATGTGGTGGTGAGGGAGGACAAGTTCCCCTCCCTGGCAGCGTGGCAATGGAGCCTTAGTGACATAGAGGACTTCTTCCAGGAGCGCCTGGAGTCTTCCATTTATTGAAATTTGGGGCCCGCCTCCAGCAAAGCATTGTCCACCTGCCACCGGGTGGCCGTGCTGATGGAGAGTGCTCAGAGGCTCAGCTGGGGGTGGGGTGTGGGAGGCCACATTCTGGGAATGAGTCCTTCCAGTGGGACAAAGACAGCAACAATAATAGTGACTGTGATGCTCTCGCCCTCTGCTAAGCACTTTACTCTGCAGGGTGCTATGGCTATGCTGAGGGCACTTACCCTTCCCTGGCAGTTCTGGGAGGGATATGTGGTTATTATTCCCATTTAGAGTTGAAGACTAAGCTAAAGAGAGGTGAGAATCCAGCCAGGTCAACATGGGGGGCTGAGTGAGATTTGAACTAAAAGCCCACATGGTGGGAGTTTGTTTTGCAATAAAAGTAATATAACAATATGGTATTTTATCACTTCTAGGATACATATTTCATTTTAACATCTCTGAAATCATGATGTATCTTACAGTCTATGGCTCATGGCTTAATTGGGAGCATCTTTTGTTTATTCATGGTAAATAAAAACAGTGCATTTGATCATCAATGATATCTTAGATTCATTGTAATTAATGTATACATTTTTTCCTATCATAAAAGTGGGATTGTGTAATCTAGTTCCCTGCCCCCCCCATTGTTTTATTGAGATAAAATTGACATGTAACATTATATTAGTTTCGGTGTACCATGTAATGATATGATATGTGTATGTATTGTAAAATGATTACCACAGTAAGTATGGTTAATATCTGTCATCACATGTGATGAGAACTTTTAATATTTACTCACTTAGTTTTCAAATACACAATGCAGCCTTGTTAACTATAGTCACCATGCTGTATATTACCATCCCCAGAATTTTCTAATCTTGTAACTGGAAGTTTGTATCCTTTGACCACTTTTACCCACTTTCCCCACTCCTACTCCACTTCTGATAATTAACTGCCTCTGTTCTCTTTATCTATGAAGTTTGTTTTTTGTTTTTATTTTACATTCCACATCTAAATGAAATAATACAGTATTTGTCTTTGTCTGACTTATTTCACTTAGTGTAATGCCCTCAAGCTTCATCCGTATTGTGACAAATGACAAGATTTCCTCCTAACTTTAAGGCTGAATAATATTGCATTGTATACGTATTCACCACATCTTCTTTATACATTTGTCTGTCAATGGACACTTAGGTTAATTCACTGTCTCGGGTAATGCTATTGTGAACATTGGGTTCAGACATCTCTTTGAGGCAGTGATTTCATTTCCTTCAGCTATATACTCAGAGGTCAAATTTCTAAATAGTAGTTTATTTTTAATTTTTTAAAAATTAAATAGTTCTATTTTATTAAAAATAAAATAGTTCTATTTTTAATTTTTTAAAAATTAAATAGTTCTATTTTATTAAAAATAAAATAGTTCTATTTTTAATTTTTTGAGAAATGGCCATATTGTTTTCCACAGTGATTGCACCAGTTTGCATTCTCAGCAACAGTGCACAAGGGTTCCCTTTTCTCCACATCCTCACCAACACTCATTGCTCCTTGTCTTTTTGATAATAGCTTTTCTAATGGATGTGAGGTGATATCTCATTATGGGTTTGGCTTGTATTTCCCTAATGATTAGTGATGTTGAACACCTTTTCATGTACCTGGTTGGCCATGTATGAAGAAGACCTGTATATCTTCTTTGGGAAAAATGTCTATTCAGTTCCTTTGACAATTTTTTAAAATATTTATTTTTGAGAAAGAGAGATACAGATTGTGAGCAGGGGAGGGGCAGAGAGAGGGAGACACAGAATCTGAAGCAGACTCAAGGTGCTGAGCTGTCAGCACAGAGCCCGGCACGGGGCTCATACTCACAAACTATGAGATCATGACCTGAGCCGAAGGTGGATGCTTAACTGACTGAACCACCCAGGTGCCCTGGTCCTTTGGCCAGTTTTAAATCAGATTTTGTTGTTGTTGTTGTTACTGAGTTGTAGAAGTTCTGTCTATATTTTGGATATTAACTCCTATTCAGATAGATGATTTGTAAATATTTTCTCTCATTTGGTAGATTAACCTTTTCATTTTGCTGATGGTTTCCTTTGCTGTGCAGAAGCTTCTTAGTTTGATGTAGTCTTACTTGCTTATTTTTGCTTTTGTTACCTTTATTTAGTGTCAAAAAAATAATTGCCACCAAGACTGATGGCAGGGAGCTTATTACCACCTGTGTTTTCTTCTAGGAATTTTATGGTTTCAGAATTTACACTGTTTTGGATTGTTTCCTTATATTGTGTGAGATAGAAACTATCCTTTCTTTATTGTATATTTTTGGTGCCTTTGTCATAAATTAATTGATCTTATAAGTGTGGGTTTATTTCTGGGCTTTCTAGTCTGTTCCATTGAACTATGTGTCCATTTAAAAAAGTTTTAATGTTTATTTCTTTTTTGAGAGAGAAAGAGACAGACAGAGTGTGAGTTGGGGAGGGGCAAAGAGAGAGGGAGACACAGCATCTGAAGTGGGCTCCAGGCTCCAAGCTGTTATGACAGTACAGAGCCTGTCATGGGGCTCAAACCCATGGACTGTGAGATCATGACCTGACCTGAAGTCAGATGCTTAACTGACTGAGCCACTCAGATGCCCCTAACTATGTGTCCATTTTTTTTTTAAATATTTTTATTTTATTTATTTCTAGGAGACAGAGAGAGAGACAGTGTGAGCAGGGGAGGGTCAGAGAGAGAGGGAGATACAGACTCTGAAATAGGCTCCAGGCTCTGAGCTGGCAGTCAGCACAGAGCCCAACGCGGGGCTTGAACCCACTACGGGGAGATCATGACCTAAGCAAAAGTCGGACGCTTAACCGACTAAGCCACCCAGGTGCCCCTCTATATGTCCATTTTTTATGCTGGTACCATACAGTTTTGAAAACTGTAGCTTTAGAATGCATTTTGAGGTCAGGAAATGTGTTGCCTCCAGGCTTGTTCTTCTTTCACAGGATTGTTTTGGCTATTCAGGGTCCTTTCTGGTTCCATACAAATTTAGGGATTGTTTGTTCTGTTTCTGTAAAGTGCCATTGGGATTTGAATTTCAGTGCCATTGAATCTCTAGATTGCTTTGGGTAGTATGTACATTTTAATAATATTAATTCTTCCAATGTATAAGCATGGAATATCTTTACATTTATTTGTGTCTTCTTCAGTTTCTTAAAATTTCAGTATACAGGTATTTCATATCTTGGTTAAATTTATTACTAGGCTGTTTTTTCGTGTTTTTGTTTTTTTGGTTTTTTTGGGTTTTTTTTAGAATAGTTGACATACAATGTTACATTGGTTTCAGGTATACAACTCAGTGATTTGACAGGTTTATACCTTTCTAGCTATTTTGATGCATTTATAAATGGGATTATTTTCTAATTTCTTTTTATGAAGTTCATTGTTAATGGATAGAAATGTAATTGATTTCTTTGTATATTGAATTCTTTGTATATTTTGTATCATGCAACTTTCTGACTTTATTTATTCTAACAACTTTTGGTGGAGTCTTTAGGGTTTTTAAATATGTAATATCATGATATCTATAATTAGAGACAGTTTTATTCTTCCTTCCCAGTTTGGATGTCTTTCATCTTTTTTATTGCCTAATTATTCTGGCTATGACTTCCAGACTATGTTGAATAAAAGTGACAAGAGTGGACATCCTTTTCTTCTTTCTGATCTTAAAGGAAAAGCTTTTAACTCTTCTTTTTTTTTAATGTTTATTTATTTTTCTTAAATAGTTTGTCAAGTTGGTTTACATATAACACCCAGTGCTCTTCCCAACAAGTGCCCTCCCCCATACTTTTCAACCATTGAGTATGATGTTAGATGTGGGCTTGTCATTTATGACTCTTACTATGTTGAGGTACATTCCCTCTATACTCAATTTATTTTTTGAGAGTCTTTATCATGACTGGATGTTAAAATTTGCCAAATGCTTTTTCTGTACCTATAGAGATAATCATATTATTTTCATCCTTCATTTGTCAGTGTGGTGTATCCCATTGACTGATTTGTAGATGGTGAACCGTCCTTACCTCCCTGGAGTAAATCCCACTTGATCATGGTGTAGGATCCTTTCATTGCACTGCAGAATCCAGTTTGCTAATATTTTGTTGAAGATTTCTGCATTGGTGTTCATCAAGGATATTGGCCTGTAATTTTCTTTTCTTGTAATGTCCTTGTCTCATTTTGGCATTAGGGTGATTCTGGACTCATAAAATGCATTTGGAACTATCTCCTCCTCTTATATTTTTTTGGAAAAGTTTGAGAAAGATTGGTGCTCTTCTTTATTTTTTTTTATTTTTATTTTTTTACAAATAGTTTATTGTCAAGTTGGTTTCCACATAACACCCAGTGCTCATCCTCACAAGTGCCCCTCTCCGTGCCCATCTCCCCTCCCCCCCCCATCCATCAGTCCTCAGTTTTTGTCAGCATTCAAGAGTCTCTCATGGTTTGCCTCTCCCCCTTTCCCCCACTATTTTCCCCCTTCTTCTCCCCCATTGTCCTCCATTAAGTTCCTCCTAATCCTCCTATACGTGCAAACATATATTTGTCCTTCTCTGCCTGACTTATTTCACTCAGCATAACACCCTCAAGGTCCATGCATGTTGCTACACAAGGCCAGATTTCATTTTTTCTCATTGCCATGTAGTATTCCAATGTATAGATAAACCACATCTTCTTGATCTATTCGTCTGTTGATGGACACTTAGTCTCTTTCCATGTTTTGGCTATTGTTGAGAGTGCTGCTATGAACATTGGGGTACATGTGCTCCTATGCCTCAATTGGTGCTCTTCTTTAAATGTTTGGTATTATCTACCATATGGTCCTGGACTTTTGTTTGTTGGGAGGTTTTTGATTATGGATTCGATCTCCTTATTGGTAATCAGTTTGTTTGGATTTTCTGTTTCTTCATGATTCAGTTTTGGTAGGTTGTATGTTTCTAAGAATTTATCCATTTCTTCTCAGTTGTCCAATTTGTTGGTGTATAATTTATTCATAGTAGTCTCATGATCCTTTTTGTATTTGTGGTATTGGTTTTAATGTCTACTCTTTCATTTCTGATCTTATTTATTTGAGTTCTCTCTTTTTTTCTTGGTAAGTGTAGCTAAGGGTTTGTCTATTCTGTTTCTTTTCAAAAGAGAAGCTCTTAGTTTCATTGATGTTTTCTGTTGTCTTTTTAGTCTCCATTTATTTCTACTTTAATCTTTGTTATTTCTTTCCTTCTTCTAGCTTTGATAAAAGATCCCACTTTTTTATGTTAAAGTACAAAATTAGTTTATTTAAGCAAATGTGACCATATTTTAAAAAGTGTTGTCTTTTTTTAAAATTCTCAAGTTAGCTAAAATACAGCATAGTCTTGGCTTCAGTGAAAACTGGTGCAGCCACTCTGGAAGACAGTGTGGAGGTTCCTCAGAAAATTAAAAATAGAATTACCCTTCCACCCAGCAATTGCACTACTAGGAATTTATCTAAAGGATACAGGAGTACTGATTCTAAGGGGCACATACACCCCAGTGTTTAAAGCAGCACTATCAACAATGGCCAAATTATGGAAAGAGCCCAAATGTCCATCATCTGATGAATGGATAAAGAAGATGTGGTGTATATTTATGCAATGGAATACTATGCGGCAATAAAAAAGAATGAAATCTTGCCACTTGCAACAACATGGGAAAGCTCCCACTTTTAACCACCTCTGAACCCTACCTTTCTAGTCAGGAGACAGGAGGGCAGCTCTTTATCAATGACTGATTTCTTTACCTTTAAGAAAAATCAGACAGACTTCTTTCAAAATTGAGAAAGAAACAGTTATATGTACTGCTTATATAAACCTCAGAGAACCCAAGAGAGTATGAATAAAGTCCTAGAAACAGCCCTTGCCCCACCACATGGGAGCCTGGCATAGGGAAGCCTGGCTGGGGACCTAGCCCTATCAGGTTGTAAGAGAGGACTGTGATCACAGTCAGGGACTTCCAAGCAGGGACCAGGCTCCACCAGTGTAAGATATAAGACATGTTCAGATGACCCAGGTCCTGTGCTTGATGCACTGCCCAAGCGGGGCCTGCTGCTGGGGATGCTACAGAAAAGGGACATTGGGTGGAGTAAACTGGGTCTGCAGGATGAGCGTTGGCAGGGTAATGAGGATGAAAGGGAAGAAATGTTGGACAGGGGACTACAAAAACCCTCCTGGTGTGGTGCAGAGAAGTGGCTGTGAATTTGCTGGGTCCTGTGGAGCTGAGGGAGAGGCTAAGAGCAGGGAGGGGGGCAGATCTGGAGATGTCTTGCATCAGAACAGGAAGAACACCAAGTGACCACATGCACTTGGTGAGCAGAGAACAAGAAGCATACCGACATGGCAACAGCAGTCAGTGTGGCCAGAGGCCAGTGGACCAAGACCAGATAAGGGGCATTCAGGACCAGTACTGGCACTGAGAAGAAGCCACTAGAGGGAGAGATAGGGGTCTCTTCCTCTAATGCCTGCAGCTTCCATCTCCCCTCTGGGGACACAGAAAGGGGGGAAAGGGAAGGAATGCTGAATTGACTGGGACTTAACTGAGAAAGTCTGGGAGAGAATGGGTCTTCTAGGAGACTGATGCCAGCAGTGGACACAGGGTTCCAGAGCTAAGCAAAGTGGGGAAATAACACAACCTGTCCACTGGGGTCTAGGTGTGTAAGTTCACACTCTCCTCTGCAGTGTGTTAGCTTTATTCCTCCAAGGTAGGTCTCCTCCCTGCTGCAGACAGGGAGCTGAGGCACAGGGGGTGAAGTTGTTTACACAAGGCCAGAACAAGTGGCTTGGCTGGGACTTGAGCTCACATCTCCGTGACTTCAAAGTTCCCATCTCTTTCCTTAGTCTCATTGTCTGTGGCCTGCTCCTTGGGAATCCTGGGACAGCACATCTGCTGCATTCCCAGCAAAAAGACACGCAGACCCAGAGATGCAACCCTGGCTGTGCCTGAGGCCTGGTTCCCCAGCTGCTCAGCACCACGCCCTGTGGACAGAGCTGGATAACATGGCTATAGGAAGCAAGGCTGCCTGGGCCCTTTCCTCCCCTTTCAGCACAGCACTGAGCACTGATTGGAGGATATTTCTGGAGGTTGCTCAAGGGCCAGGCCCCATGCACAAAATCCAAACGATTTGTCATCTTAAGACCTGAAAACATGGTGGAGAAATCTTGATGAACCTATCACGGAAGATGATGCAAATCCCCCAGCCTTTGGTGCAGACATCTCCAGCCAAAAGATACCACCTCCAGATGTGGTACCCTCTAAAAATAGCAGGTAGAGTCATCTCCCCTGTCTAATTGTTCTAAGTGGTCCCTCAGTGCCATCTGGAAGTGGGTCTCATCAATGTACCAGGACATCACCCCAATTATGTGTGCGACGGCTCTTCAACGCCAGCCCCACAACAGAGGGGCGGCAGCTGTCTCCACTCAGCCCCCTCTCCCGCCGACACCCTCTCTGCCTCCAATGTGTACTGCACATCCTCACCCCACACAGGTCCTGCCAGAAGGAGCCGTTTCCCCCTGGAGAAAGATCCTAGGAGCCTCCGGGAGGCAAGATTCTGGCAGAACGAGGCAATTTCTCTCTCCCGGGCAGCAGGAAGGCAATTAGAGTGGGTGAGGATGGAGTCTGCTTTCTCTTTTCTTCACTCTGGGGGAAATGTGGGCCAGGTCACGCCACTGGCAGATGCTGCCGCTCTGAGTGTGCAGCATCCGCTCTGGATGGCTTTTCTGCCAGCACCTCTGGCAGCCAGGATCGGAGACGTGTGTGTGGGCCCATCTCTCCTTTGGGTGGCCGGGGTCGTGAGGGCCGTGCCCGGTGCAGGCAGGCCTCAGACAGGCACTTGGCTGGGTACCTCGGCCCAGCTGGTTTGGGACTTTGTGTGGGTTCTCTTTCCACCTCAGCCTCTGAGCTGCTTAGTTGGTCTCCTTGCTTTGTCCACTGGTCAGGTCTGAGGAGTGAGAGATGGCAAAGTCCTCAAAGGTCACCTAGTTCATGATGAAGTGCTCCGAGTGTACGTGCGTTCTTGGAAGGGGCATGGTCAAAAGGGGTGAGATCCAGGTCAGTGACTTGGAGCAGTGTGGAAGGGAAGAGAGTAAAGGGGGCCTGATGCCTGGCTTATGGCCCCTTAGCCCTGTGCCTGCCCTCCTGGCCCTGCCTTGCAGGGACAATGTGGGAGAAGGGGAAGAAAGCCTTACAGGGAAGCAGGTGGTACAGGCTTCTAAGAATGGCCCATGGAATTGGAATCACAGAATGTTGGAACTAGAAATGTTCTCTCAAGGTCATTGTACCAGTTATATCTCAGAGAGTCTTTGATTAGAAAGGACTTGATTGAAGATTTTCAGAACTAAAGGAAAGAGATATATACACTGCCTCCCAGAAAACTAGAGGAAGAGCTGAACATAGACAAAAGGGCTTGACATATCAGCCCTGGCTGCTTCCGCTGGTACCCAGACCCCCACCTCCCAATTGCTGCACCTCTTCTCTGAAGTCCTGAGTTTCCAGGTAGAGCTAAGCTGTGGGCACCCTAGCCTGGAGATGTGTCCTCCTGCCCTTCTGGAGAAGAGCTGACAACAGTAAAGCTGTCAGGGCTCCTCTGTTCAGCTTACTTTGGCAGGTATTCCTGAGTGTGTGCATGGGCCAGGCCTGTTGCAGGTCCCAGGTGGTCCCTGTCCTCAAGGACTGTGGTCTGGTAGGGGAGACCATCATAGCAAAGTGGGCAGTGCTCTGGCAGAGGGAGGCTCGCTGTGCAGTTCCGCTTTTTCTCTCTGACTGCACATGTTCCTTTACCTCCATTCCTTCTCTTCCCGGAGAATTTCTGCTCAGTCTGTAGAACTCAGCTCAGCTTCACCTTCTCCAGGAACCCTTCCTTCCTTCTCTCTCTGCTGTGCCCTCAGTGCCCCTTCTCAAGATGCATGCATGCGTGCCTGTGCACACGCGCATGTGTGCGCGCACACACACACACACACACACACACACAGACACACACCTACCTGTTCACTGGCTTCCCTCTGTCAGGCTATACTATCTGCCTCCTGGCTAGACTTTGAGCCCCTTGAAGCAAGCGGTCATTTGACTAGTGTGATGTCTGTGACATGTAGGTATTCAGTAAATGTTTGTTGAATGACTATATGGGAGCCAAAGAGGGAATCAACACCGAGTAGCTATCCTGACCTTTCCCCACTGTGATCTGGACAGTCTTGAACTATAACACGAGGCAGCTCCCTGTGATTCAAGGAGGGTCTTCCTGTTGGCGAAGGAGTGAGGGTGACCCTGTGGCTGAGGTCCCCTGGCCAAGGAGCCACAGGGAGTGTGCTCTGTGACAGACCCACCTGGGCTTTGGAGTGGGAAGTGAGTATGGTCCAGTTCCCAGCCCTAGAGAACATGCATTCTGGTGGGGTAGGTAGGGGCTGGGCTGACAGGGCCACCAGGTGGTGGGTAGCCATCACAGATGGCTCTAAATATCAGAGCAATGTGAATGGGGAGAGCTGGTGGTGGCTGGTGGGCCTGTGTTCCAGAGGAAGGGCCCCTAGTAGAGTTTCAACAGGCTTAATGAAAGGGAGGGATATTCCAAATGGGGGGAACAGTGGGGACAAAGGCAGAGAAGCAGGTGCCTGCAGAGAATTTGTGTCTGGGAGGGTGCGGTGATATGATCCCAGAGCTGAGTGGGAGAAAGATGAAGAGGTAAGCCTGGCATCTGCTGCTGCTGGTGCTGGAGGGCCTCTCGCATCCAGACCATTCTCTGTGGAAGGGAGCATGGGCCAGAGAGGCTAGCACACTACCAGGAGCCCTGGCCAGAGGTGGGGTGCTTCAGGTATCCCCACCCAACAGGCTTCAGCCCAACACAGAAGACAGCAGGCATCTTCACACAGGGCAGGAATCCAGGCTGGATAAGTATGAAGGCAGGTCCCCACTGCAGTACCATTCAAAGTTTGGAAGGCCTCTGTCCCTGCATGTCTCTGCCACTTATCTGTCATGGTACCTTGAGCTCTCACTAGGGCATTGTTACTTCGGGTTAAGGCACTGCCTCTTCTCGCGGTGCCAACATTCCTAGAAAGGGTAGCACGTTAGGCCTCAAATCCTTCAGCATGGGTTACTGAAACTGGACTGGAGAGAGCCTAGCTTGGGGGCCCTGGGAGGCTGGGGAAGAGGGTATGGGGTGGGTCAGACAGAAGAGCACTAGCACCAGCTTGGTTTTGAGGGAAGCCTGGGTTTCTGTGTTGCCTAATGGGTAACAAGGCCCACTGTCACTCTATCAGTCCATGGAAGGATGGAACCTGGCCATGGCCGAGGGCTGGGCTCCGTGAGTAAACTGACCATAGGACTTTGATTCCTGGTTAGCCTCTGCAACCAAGAAAAAGAATACAGTGGAAGCTTTATGTAATGATAGGAACTCTTTCTAAGAAAGGATAAGTGAAATAAGCAAGTCATAGAAGAACAACATATATAGTATGAAACATATATAGTAAAAAATGACACACACATAAAATGATTGTAGAGTAACCTACAGATGTCTGCACGTGGAGAGAAAAGCTCTGGAAGGAGCCACAAGCCATCTGATGACAGTGGTTACCTCAGGGGAGGAAGTGGAATTGGTGGGGGACGTAGTATCTTACACTGTATGCTGCATTAAGAATTTTGCAATTTGTTTAAAATAACATTGGCTAATACCCTTAGGACAAAAGCATGCTCTCCACGCTACCTTCTCTCAGTACATGTGAACCCAGCGCACCGTCAGTCAGAGCTGGGCTCCCAGTACAGCCACCCCACTTGCCAGTGGGGCCGAGCTAGGTAGGGCGGCTCCCTGAACCTACTTTTCCATATGCAGATGGGAACAGTGGTGATAACAGTCTCTCCTCAGGGGCTTGCCTTGGACATGGTGGTCACATGTGAGCTTTGTGGGTGATCAGAGATCAGGTGCTCCCATGTGACATGCCAAGGACAAAGAGCAGGCCTGGCTTCTGCCTGCGGAGGCTCCTCTGTTGTCCTATGACCACAGCAGAGGCTGATGGGGGCACCAGGCCTTTGGGATCAGAGCTGGCTTCACAGCGTGGCAGGTCCCATGCAGCTTCATGACCCTCTTTGTGAATGCAGAAAGCAACACTTATCTCGACAGAAGCCTTTGTGGGTTAAGCAAGATAATATATGCAGATGTACTGAGCACCTGGCATCAATACATGGTTGTGCCCCAGCTCCCTCCCCACTGGTAGTTAGGGGGCAGGCCTGTTTTTCATGATAGCCCCACTCAGCAGGCTCACCAGCCATCGTTACACATGCTGGCTTGAGGGGATGACCCTACAGGTTCTTACCCCACGCTACCCACTCTGCCCCTGCTTTAGTACAGAATGGAGTTCACAGTCTTCACCCCTACTCATGTGCTCCTGAGGGGCACCCCTGTGGCATAAATGGGAGGGGGGCTTGGAGTACAGTCATGGCTGTGCCAATGCAGGGACCTATGGAATGCTCAGAGGTGCAAATGCAGATCTTTCCTGAAGCCCAGGCAGGCAGCTCCATGCACTATAGACAACAGCACCTGTGCTGGACACCTGGCTCCCAGGTGGACTCTGTTCTACTCCCATCCAGCTGTGTTACCTCCCATTAAATTGCCCATGGGTCAAGTTAAACGTTGGCCCAGCTCTGACTACATGTGACTACTGAGAGGAGATGCAAGAGATCAGACAGAACAGATGCAGTGTAAACTCATGCAGAGGTGGAGTGGGGGTGAGATCAGCTGGGGATACCTCCCCCAGGCTGCCTAAGCAAAAGAGTGGTGCCAAGCCATGGGAAGGGCGTCTCCAGAAATGTCTGCAGAAACCAGCTCCAGTCCCCTTTCCTCCCCTGGCGCCCTGGGCAGCCTCCCCACACACACATTTTCTGGCCGAATTGTTCCTTGGTTTATCTCTGACCTCTGCTGCAAACCAGGCTCACTCTGACAAGGCTTTGAAGTCTAGTGCCGTAGTCTCTCCCTCTGAGGCTGGGCCTAGCCCAGCTGGACACGGGCTGAGCACAGGGCAGAGGTTGGGATGCACGTGCTTGGAAGTAGGAGCAGGCCAGGCCCCAGAATGTGGGCTGTGGAGGTGGATGGGGAAGGGAAGGGCTAGGAAAGAGGGGAGAAGGGCTGGTGCTGGCAGCAAGAGTGCAGGAGTGGTAACCAAGAGGGGTCAGAGACCTGCAGGGTGTGGACACCAGGGGCCGGTGCTCACAGCCTACATGGATATTTACGGGCAATGCAAAAAAGGCAAACACAAGACAAGTGTTGGATCTACTGCCTAAGTGACATGTGTTAACCTTCATTAGGGATTCTCAAACTCTGAGCTTGCACCAGAATTACCTGGAGGGTCTGTTAAAGCACGTGATACTAGAACCCACCCCAGTGTCTGATCTGGCAGGTCTAGGGTGGGGCCCAGGATCTGTATTTTTCCTTTTTTTTTTTTTAAGTTTATTTATTTATTTTGAGTGGGGGGGGGGTGGTGTAGCAGAGAGAGAAGGAAAGAGAGAATCCCAAGCTGTCTCTGCACTGTCCCTGGGGCTCAAACTCACAAACCAAACTATGAGATCATGACCTGAGCCCAAGAGTCAGATGCTTAACTGACCAAGCTACCCAGGTGTCCCTAGATTTGCATTTCTAACAGTTCCTGGGTGATGCTGCTAGTCTGGGGACTGCACTCTAGAACCACTGCCTAAGTCCTTTGCCTCCTCACTCTCTGGGGAACAGAAAGAGCCAGAGCCAGGTTGCATACACTAAAGAAAGCAAAGGGACCCTCAAATTCATTTGAT
Organism: Hyaena hyaena; assembly: GCF_003009895.1. Classification (NCBI taxonomy): domain Eukaryota; kingdom Metazoa; phylum Chordata; class Mammalia; order Carnivora; family Hyaenidae; genus Hyaena; species Hyaena hyaena. Next base: position 221,389 of record NW_024081376.1, on the reverse strand, counting down.
CAGAGTTAACCACGGGAGTAGTAACATTTGTTGAATTTTTATTGGGTTTGGGTCACTTTATCTACATTATCTTATTGAATCCTTTAAGAGATTAGGACTTCTGTTTTATTTATTTATTTATTTGTTTTTTTAAAATAGTTTTTTGTCAGATTGGTTTCCATATAACACCCAGTGCTCATGCCAACAAGTGCCCTCCTCCATGCAAATCACCCATTTACCCTATCCCCTTCAGCCCTCAGTATTCAAGAGTCTCTCATGGTTTGCTTCCCTTCCTCTCCCCAATGAATTTTCCCCTTCCCCTTCCCCTCCCCCATGGTCCTTTGTTAAGTTTCTCCTGTTCCACATATGAGTGAAAACATATGGTATCTGTCCTTCTCTGACTTATTTCGCTCAGCAGAACACACTCAAGTTCCGTCCATGTTGCTACACATGGCCAGATTTCATTCTTTCTTGTTGCCATGTAGTATTCCATTGTGTAGATAAACCACATCTTCTTGATCCATTCGTCATTTGATGGACATTTAGGCTCTTCCCATGATTTGGCTATTGTTGAAAGTAGCACTCCCATTTTAGAGAAACATAAACTGAGACAGAGATGTGTCACCTCTATCCAGCAGTAGACTTAGGGTTAGAAGACAGGTAGTCTGGCCCCAGAGGCCATGTGCTGTGTTATAGCACTTTGGCCCCTCAAGACAGGTAAACAGCCAAGACCATGGGATAAGTTCAGAGACTAGAGAAACCCCTGTTCATGGAAGGGTCAGGGTAGGCCAGGGCATGCTCTGGGGCAGTGCTACCACTGCCCCCTGATGTTGCTGACCCAGGCCAGGGCCTCCCTAAAGCCCGCCAAACTGGCCTGAATTGTGGGATAGACCAGTGGGGGAAAAAAGGGGGGTGGTAAGCAGTTTGGAGACCTGAATTACCCTCTTAACTGCTGCAGGCCTGGAAGACTCCCCTGGCAGGCACTACACCTCTCTGGGCCAAGCCTCTGCATTTTGTATAATGGGGGAACTGAGGGCCCTGTCGTGCCCTAATACCTGAAGAGGTTTCACACAGAGGGTAGCCATTTTACACCTGGCCAGGTTCATGGTCCCCCATGGGTCTCCTCCTGAAGCCAGGGTTGACTCTACTCATGCTCAGGGGCCACATGCCTTAAAGGAAGTAGGGACTGAAGCCAGGCCAGGACTAACATAGAATGCCCCATGCACCCCACACTGCGGGGCCCTGCCAGAGAAGAGGACCAGTGTACCTCTGGAGAGAACAACTCTCTGAGGAACAGAGATAGCATCTGATAGCATCAGGAGTGCTAAGATGTTGGCCTAGCTCCTTCCTTTTTTTTTTTTTTTCTTTTAAAGCTGTTTCTGAACCTCCTTAGCCTATATTTTATTTTTCAGTTGAAAGCACTCCTCCTGCCTCCTCCAATCTACTTGGCGGTATAATTCCTGGACTGAACATGTTCTCAATGATGTGAGCACGTATATGCATATCTCGGTGCGCACAGGGACCAGTGGACACATGTGGGTGACTGTGTCTCTGCAGGCACGGGTGGTGTCCTTGTGGGCCTGGGTGCACAGAATCCTGGGTACATACACACAGGGTCCGAGTGCATGCTGCCTCTCTGCGCTTCCCGGATGGGCACTGACTCCTAACTGTGAGCAGATGTGCCTCGCAGGGCCAGGCAGGGATCGCAGCTGTTTGGCTGCCAGAAGGCGCTAGCTCTGGGGGCCCAGAAGGGAGCCTGGAGTACCTTGACCCAGCAGAGGAGCACCTTACCCTTGGTGCTGCTGCTGGCCGGGAGGCTGCCTCTCCCAGCCTGTGCTGCTGAGCATCGTGTGGGGGAGACAAGGCCGCCAGGCTGTTTATCAAGCCCTTTGAAATGGTTGGGGGCTGCTGGCCAGGCCAGCAGCTGGGGGGAGGGTGGGGTAAGGCAGTGCTTTCTGGGCCTGACTTGGTGGTGACCTGGCTTCTTGCTCCTCATGCTCTTCTCTGGCCATTCAGCTTCCTATCCCCATGGTGCAGTTGCCTACGAAAGGAGGTTCCCTCTTCCCCATTCATTCTCCAACCTATGGGGGAAGGAATGATGGCTACAGGATAGAGAGAGAAGGAGGAGAGGGGTGCGGAGGGCCTCTGCATCCCAGGGCAGGCATGAGAGGGAGGAAAGGATGATCTTTCAAGGGCCTGGCTTTGTCTGTTCCCCTCTGTAGTTATGAGGCAGCCTTGATCTCCTCTTAAGCCGAGAAAGACCTCTAAGGCAGGACAGAAAGAGTGAGAGGGCATCCACTAGAACATCCGTATGTCAGCCAATCCTTTCATGCCGGGTGCCTGGCATAGCCCTTGGTACATAGCACATACTTACAAAATGTTTATGGACTATTTCATAAGTGTTGCTGAATGAAGACAGAAAGAGCTAGAAGCTTAGAGAGTATTGGTTGGTAGAGAAAAAGAAGATGAAGAAGCAGTCACAGAAATAACAAGAGAATAGGGAGCCTAGCTGGTCATGAGGTGCTAGCCAGGGAGGTCTGCGATGAGAAGGGAGAGAGGGAGAGAGAGGGAAAGAGGTAAAGGAAGCATCCAGCAGTGAAGAGAGGAGGGAAGATTCCCTCCCCCCCACCCCCCACAACATTTCCCAGCTGCAAAAGCCTGGGAATCCAGGGCCCACCCCTCCCGTACCCAAGTGCCAGCACCAGCAAGATTATCCCTGACCAGCAGGCTTTGTCTCTGCTCTCTCTTGGCAGTGGGTTGCTTGAGAATGGATGGTGGGAACTTTGAGGCTGGTCTGGAGGTCTGGATTCTTTTTTTGAGGGAGGGGGTGCAGATTCCTCCTGTGTAGCTTTAGAGAAGTGCATCAGACCTGGTGGGGTGAGGGTGAAGTGGGACATGGGGCAGAGTGGCCATCAGGATGTGAAAGCCCTGCTTGCTCTTAGAAGGGAAGTGCTATACTGAACAAGGTATCTCATGGATATTTCATTGTCATCACACGTCTGCTGTGGAGGATCCATCCATTATGCAGCTAAAGAAACTGAGTCTAAGAAAGGCTAAGAGGTTTGTGGTAGGGGAGAGCAGGAGATTGGGAAGGAAGGAACTCAGATGTTCCTGATGCCAGAACCCCAGGGTCAGGACAGGGCAGGAAAGCTTCTTGGAGGAGGTGGAATTTGATCAGCAGAGACTTCAGTGACAGTAAATTGCATTATCTGTAAGAACCAGTCAGAGAGAAGAAACCCCCTGTGTTTTCTTAGTCAGGAGAGATGTCCTGTCTGGGGCTGCCACGGCTGCCACCCTGCATTAGGCTGCCCCGGGGGCCCCCTGCATGGAGCAGGGGAAATTAGAGCCAATCAAGGCGATTTCAAGGCAGCAGCTTCCTTCCCAGCAGCCCGTGGCCATGCCTGTTAACCAGCCTGCAGCCCCACTAGCCTGATACCATGAGCAAATGGCCCCTAATGGGGACCAGACCTCCTCTGCCCTCCCACCTGCCTGTCTGTGTGTCGGCATGCCTATGTGCTGAGCTGAGAATGTTGCCCTTGGGGCCCCTGTGCTGTCTGCAGGCCCTAGGCCCCCTCACCCTTACTGGGCCAGAATGGGGTGTGGGGGGGAAAGGGGCGGGAACCTTGCTCGTGGCCCCTGCTCCACAGGGATCAGGGCAGCTCCAGCCTGTGGGGTGGGCATGGCAGGGCTCTGCCCCAGGTAGTTGCAACCAGATCATCTGGCCGCTCCGACCCCCATGCCTTCCTCTGCCCAACAGAGGGTCCAAGAATTCTCTCCCCACTTTTTACTAAAGGGAACCCAGACAGGCTGGGTGCCAGGGCTGCTGGAGAGACTCTGTCATATGTTGTTCCTGTCCATGTCCTCCTCTCAAACCCCATCTCCCTGGACTTGACTTGAGCCTTTATCAGCCCTCACCTGGGATTCTTGGACTCACTCTTTATGGGACTTCCTGCTTCTGATCCCTCTGCCTCCTGGCTCCCTTCTACACTGCTGTTGTCAGGAGCCTTTCTAAAATACACTTGATGGTATTACTTTCCTGCTTTACCATCCTCTGTGGCTCCCTACTGCCTACAGAGGGAAAGACAAAGTTCTGAACTGAAAGGGACCTCTCCTGGGGCCCCTGTCTTGTCTGCTTCCCAAGCCTCCTCTCTTGAATGAGCTGGGACTAGGGTGAGGGGAATGAGGTACTCACTTCCAGTGCAAAATATAAGGTGGTGCCCCGAAATGCAGTAATCAAGGTAAATAATGTTTTAACGCAGTCTGTTTTGGAATCACAATTAATGCAAAAATTCCATGATAAAATACCAAAATTTTGAATGAGGACATGAACCAACAGGCCAGGGATAGTGACAGAAGTGGTAAGCTGTGCAGGGGAGAGTCGGATGCAGCCTTTGTGTGGGCTGGTGCTGGCCCTGTGTCTGGATGCGTCCACCTCATTCCCCACCATCCAGTGGAGCCTGGGGAACTCTCCAGAATCCCCCGAGCACCACTTTGCTGTGTTGTCCTCTCTTCCCAGAATTCTCTCTCCTCTTTCTTCTTTGTCCTTTACCTGGGTCCTTTACGATGCCTCTGAAACAGCTTTGCCGCCCTGCCCCTGTCCCCAGGCCAGGTTAGGAGACCTTCTTTGTCTCCTCTACCCCAGGCACCATTGCCAGCCGTTTGGCCTCTGCTCCTTCTGAGCCCAATGTTGACACGCTCATCTCTGCATTCTTAAAGCCCATCGCGGGGACTGACACAGATTCGGCTTTGATCGTTTTGGTCTGACCCATGAACGAATGGACAAATGAAAGAATAACAGGGCTCTGGGTCACATGCCATTTCAACTAAAACTTTAATGACCAAAACCAAACAACACTTTTTTTTTAATGTTTTATTTATTTCTGAGAGAGAGAGAGAGAAAGAGAGAGAGAGACAGCATGAGCAGGGGAGGGTCAGAGAGAGAGGGAGACACAGAATCTGAAGCAGGATCCAGGCTCTGAGCTAGCTGTCAGCACAGAGCCTGACGCGGGGCTCAAACCCACAAACTTTGAGATCATGACCTGAACCGAAGTCGGAAGTCGGAAGCTCAACCGACTGAACCACCCTGGTGCCCCAAACAACACTCTGGAAGTGCCTCAGACCCAGATGGGTCCACGTGTTGCCCGCACCTTGAATATGTGGCGCAGCGTTTTGGTCCAGTAGAGATTCTAAAGGTCTCTGAAACTCTCGGTGATGGAATTTGACCTATACTTTTTAAAAATACTTTTTTTTTCATGAATAAAGCTCTTCAACTAAAAGATAACATAGGAAGAGGGAGAGTGTGCAGGCCAATCCTTTCCAAATAAGGCAAAACCCAAATTCCCTTTATTTTTAGCAATGGTTTTCTCAACTGCAAGAAGGCACGATTCCATGAACCAGCCTTGCATTTTGGTCCAATAAACCCACCAACTTCCAGAAAAGTTTCAACAACTCCTAAAGATTTGAATGCACATGATAAACCAATCACCCCTTTTAGAGATGCGCCCCCCCCCCCCCAGCTGGAAACATGAGATGGGGCCCAGTTGCCCTGTCCCCAGGACAGCTCCTGAGCCAGGCTGGACAGTGTGGCCTTTTTAACAAGCCTAGCTTTGCTGCACTGGGGCAGCTACCCCCCCGCCTCAAATTCCTGGAGAAATTCAGTTTTACATTTCCCTGAACTTTGGGGGACCTGACACCAGAACATCTTTGAAAAGTCTCATTTTCTGGAAAACCTGACCAAACACTAAGGGAAAACATTGTCCATTAACTTCATGGAGACCCACAGAGAGCCCAGCCCGTAGCACAGGAGCTGCAGGAAGTTAAACACCTCACTGTTACTATCCATTCCCACTGTCCTCATCCCGACAGGATGGCTGGAGGGAAATGCCTGGGTCCTTCTCTGTTCAAGTCAGGAGCTGTTCAGCCTCAGTGCCCGTTGACTCATCTGGAAAATGGGGATAGCGTCAGAATGAGCTAATCAATATGAAAGCCAGAAAGCCTGCTCTCTTGCCATCTCTGTTTTCAATATGATTTTTATGGCCTCCAAGATGGTGCCTCCTTGTAATCTTTCTCTACAACAGGCTTGTTTTTCTCCCCGAATTCCTCCGTGTTTGGCTAAGAACAATCTGTTTTTCCTACATTTGTCAAGTTGCTCAAAATTTCTAATGCTCATTCATGTTCTTTCCAAGGATTAGCAGAACACCCCTTGCTCGTCTTTCACCACACTCCCTCCGCACGTGGGGTAAAAATTATATTTGAGTAGAACCCTGGCTATCGATGCCCATAAAATGGAGACTTTGGCGAGACTCACTTGCATGGGGCAAAGTGGGAATGAGGCTGCAAAGCAGGCCTGAGCATCTTTAATGATGTGCAGAAAGAGAGGGGCCTCTGCCTGCATGGGCAGATGTGCACAGCTGTTAATGGAGAAGCCCCTAATACTGTGGCCAGCGCAGAGTAACGGATACCCTCAAATGCTTCCTAGTGGAGTTAAGAATTTTTTGTTGATCGTGCCTTTGAACTAAGGTCATTTAAGTATACAACAGATGTTCCTCTGAGGGAAACAGACTTATAAAGTCAGGAACACAGAAGGGACCTAATGGTTTACTGGGGGTGGCGCATTAAGTTCATAGCGGTTTAACTCCTTTCAATGTTAAACAAAACAATGACGCAATTTTATGCACAATAAAAACCTGTCAAAACAATCATCCTGGGCAGTGGAGGTCCTTTCAGTCATTCTTCTTCTAAAAATGAACAGAGGGCACAAGTGACAGACATTGCTGGCTTCTCTGTGTGGTTAAAGCAGTCGGTGTGGCAACCTCAGCAATTCAAGGCTGAGTCATCCGGGATGGTCAGAGACTGGAGCTTGGGAGTAGAGGGAGAGGGGGCAGGCAGAAAATTAAGAGGTCTTGCTAGCTTTCCCCAGTGCAATCACCACTGGGAGGCGAAGTTGGTGGGGAACTGGGCAAATCCTATTCCCATATCTGCCTTCACATGCTGCACACCACCATTAGAACTTTATCGGTCAGACCACAGATAATTTTTGAGTGCCTGGTAAGCATCAGGCACATCCACTGGGGTTTAGCATTGACCCCTTCAGGGTCTTCAGTGGAAATGTAGTTCTCTCTGGGAGGCGACCTGCAGCAAAGCAAAAGAGGACTGGATTTGAATTCAGGTCTGAGTCTGCAATCCTAGTTCTGGCATTTTTTAGCCATGTGACCTTGGGCAAGTCCCCTAACCTCTCCAAACTTTTATGTCCCATTTATGAAATGGAGGTGGTCATTGTCCCATCACCAGGTTATCATCAGGCTTAAATGAAATAAATGGATGAAAATTCCCAGTATAGTTCCTGGAACAGAGTGGATGTTAAACTTCCCTTCTCAAGGAAGAGCTAGGCAGCATCTTCAGAGAGCTTATAGGTTAGATTGGCAGGCAAGCTCCATGTGTACAAAAGGCATCGTTTCTACTGGGCTTTAATGCTGGTCCTCTAGAAGCCAAGCAGAAGGCAGGGCACTTGGACTAGGGGACCAAGAATGGGTCCCTGCAAGCAGAGGCCTTGTGCTGGGGCTGGTAGACTGTGGAAAGAAGAGACAGCATTTCAGTCAAGCACAGCCCAGCGAGTCCAGGCGCACTAGGAACCCTGAAGGCATGCTGGAGGCCCACAGTGAGGCAGCTCGTCTGGCTGACGTATATGTTTCAGTGGGTAGCTGGTGGGAATTAAGGTTGCTAGAGATGTGGGGTACAGATTGAGAAGGGCTTTGAATGCCAAGCTTGGTGCTTCCTGGAGGCAGCCCAGACCACTGCAGCTCTTTGAACTAACGAACACTAATAACATTTGTATTTCAAGATTTGTCTAGTTCATGAATGGCAGGAACCTGGCACACTCCCCTCTCTCCTGTGTCCATAGCAGACATTGCTAATCAATCTCAGCCTGGCGGCCAGGAGACAATTTGGGAGCTGCTATAACAGTCTGGGGGGAGTGAAGGGGGGATGAATGTATACCCTGGGCCACTTTGTTCACAGTTACTTGAGAGCATGGGGAGAAAGGTGTACAGTGAGCTCTGTGATGTACAGTAATCTTCATCTTTGCTGCTCCAGGGACCAGATTCTGGATCTGGAATCTTCTCGCCAGTTTCCTGGCTGCTCTGTGTTCACTGTCCTGAGCAGTCTCTGGTGCCCCCTGTTGGATCCCAAGTGAGAGTCTCACAACTGCAGCTGGTGGCCAGCCGCAGAGCCCAGCCTGCAGGGAGAGGGGCTGGAGCTGGCAGCCTGGCCCGTGGACCCCTGGGTCCCAGGTTCAGCAGTAAACGGTGAGTTGTGGTTTCCCATCTGCACCGTCTTTGGCAACATTGCAGATTGAAAATGTCTGACTGTTTAGGCAGGAGCTTGGCAGGCTTGGCCTCACTTTGGGTGTGTGTGTGTGTGTGTGTGTGTGTGTGTGTGGAATTTTCCCCAAATGACAAACCATTTAAATCTTTCAGGACTTTCTGCAGTTACCAAGGTGCCAGAAATAGAAGGCAAGTCTGCTTCACATTGTTGTAATTTCCTTCTTGATTTGCATTTCGAGCCAGTTTTGATCTATAGAGATGGCAGCTCCCAGGGCTGAGTCCTGCCTCTGTAGGAAAGTGTGGAGGCCGCTAGAGAGGAGAGGCCACCCTTCTGCCAGCCAGAGCCGCCAGCATCCGAGTGGAGCTGCCTCCATCCCACCCGGCCCTTTCAGAAGGGAAGGGCAGCTTTCTTCTGCTCCCCTAGAGAAACCTTGAGCAGCCTGGGGAATGTGAATGGCTGTGTTTTTTACACCTCCCTGAGCGTGGCACCTCTGGCACCCTCCAGCCAGCCTCTTTACCCCTGTGGTCACCGTCCTCCCTCCTGGAAGACTGGAACAACCTCCTCAGTGCTCTCCCTGCCTCCTCTCTTGGTGTCCTCCCTCCCTGCCCCACCATTTCATATGGCAGCCAGGTTGGTCTGTTTGAAGAGCAATACTAGTAATAGCAGGGACTGACTTAGATGCTCTTCTGGGTGCTTTGCATACAGTAACCCAGTGAGGATGGCGTCATCACTTTCCTCATGCCTGCTTTATAGATAAGGAAACGGGGGCACAAATGTTTAACAGCTCACTTGAGATCCTACAGCTACCAGTGAAAGCCGGGACCAGAACCCAGAATCTCTGGGTCCGAAGTCCATGCACCGTGTCCCACTGGCTTTGCTGATACCACGACTCTGCCGAAAGCTGATTCTGGCTTCCCCTTGTGCTCAGAGTGACAGTCAGCCCTTGCCAGTCCTGCAGATTCTGCCCCGGGCCCACCTTTGGTCTCTCTCAAGCCACTTGCCTTTGCTTATTCTACTCTGGTTGGGCTGGAAGAGGGTTTCTGGATAAAATAGGGAATGCCCGGTTAAATTTGGACTTCTGAGAAACCATGAGTACTTTTTCAGTAGAGGTATACATCCCATGCAATGTTTGGGACATGCTTATACCAGAGAAGTATTTGTTGCTATCTGAAATTCAAATTTAGTGTTTGTGGGGTATGTACACATGTGTGCATGTAGGCACATGTGCCCGGAAATCTTGCAACTCTAGCTTGGGCTTTTTCTGTTCCTCCAGTTGCTGAATGTGCATCACCTCAGGGCCTTTGCTTCATTCGCTTTTCCCTCTGCTCAGCTAGTTCCTTCTGGTGCTTCATGTGCCAGCTTGACTGATGCCTCCTCAGGGAGGCCTTCCCTGACCACCAGTCTACAGCAGGACTCCCTCTTATTCTGCCTCAGAGCGTCTTCTCTCTCCACGGTTTGGAATTACACGCATAGCCTTCATCAGCCTGCCTTCCTGCCTGGGCTCTGAGCTCCCCAGGGAAGGGACGATGCCCTGTGCCAGCAGCAGCCAGGCCCACCACCTTTGTATAAGTAAACAGCCCTGCTTGTACCCATGTTGGTCCCTCCTCGGGATGCCCTCTATCTCTCACCACCCCATTCCCTACCTGTTCTTACTGTCCTTTTAATTGGGTTGATTCACAATTGTTGATGAACCTCGGTGTGTCTGGAGCTGGACTGGATGGGTCCTCAGGAGTTCAGCTCTTGCCCACAGGGAGCTCATGTGAGTGAAGGAGACACATGGGGATGGTGAATCCTGGTGCAGTGTGCTGAGTGCTGGGAGGTTGGCCTGGGTGATGTGTTGTCAGGCGAGTGCCCCCCTGGAAGGTTCCTGTGCTGACTGCCCTCACCCTCACCCTGGGAAGAGCCAGTCCTCCTGGCCTTGTCCCAGGAGAGGGAGTCCTGGTGGCTCCCCTCCCCTTGTCTCCTCAGAGGCAGAGCCCCTGCTTGCTCCCATCCTCTCCAGCTCCTCCTAACAGCTGGAATCACGGCACGTTTGTCTATACCTTAGAATGATGCTTTGGGCTGCATGTGACAGAACCTATGGCTCAAACTACTTTAGTCAATAACGAAATGACTTGTGTCACACCATAAGGAAGCCCAGCTGCAGGACGGACAGATCCCGCAGCTCAGTGATGGTATCAAGGACCCGGGTCTCCATGCCCCTCTGCTCCATTGTCCTCAGCGTGGGTGCCGTGCTAAGGGTGGTTCCCTGAGGCCAGGGTGGCCACCACGGGCACTCGGGTCTGTGTGCTGCTCTGTTCTCACCCGGCAGGAGAGTGAGCGAAGGGACCAGCCATGGCACATGGGTCCCTATCCTCAGTTTCATAGGGACGGTGGCATACCCTGGACATGGGCAGGTACCAGGCAAGTTCCTTGTTCTTATTAGCATTGGGCAGAGGTTTCTAAACTTCCTCAGTGACAGTGACAGCACTCTTAGTGCCTGAGACATTTTCATGGCATCCTAGGCCAAAAGAAATGCCTGACAGTTCTCCTTCTTAATTACTTAGGTACAGACTAATCATGTACAAAATCAGAAGTAATTTGAAAAAAATAAGGCACATAAATGGAAAAAATCCTCTTTTTATATCATTCTTAATTAACCAGAATTATTTATTAGAGGGCACTACACCATTTCTCCAACCTGGGAGTTAGACTGGACACTACCATCCTTTTTTCCTAATTACATTGATTTGTGTGTGGTACTTGCTTTTTATGCTAGCAACACTGAAAAGCTGACTTTACAAAGATATGGGTCACTGATGTTAAAACCATGAAGTACCTTGAGCTAGTAGTTTTCATGATTCTGACACATGTCACTGTGTTTCGCTCAAAAAATTAAAATACCACTCTGTGCTACGGTGAATTTACTGACGCACCTTGGGGCACGTTGGTGTGTGGCTTGGGAACCATGGGCCTAGGGTAATTTTTGTGCCTCTATGGAGCCAGCCTGAGAGAGAGAAGTATCTGAACAAAATTAGGGCTCTATTTTGAAAGAGAGAGTAGATGCCAAATAGGTAACAGAATCCACCGAAGTAGGTTATGATTGTTGCCTGAGTGTTGAATTTCAAGTCATCAAGGAAAGAGAAATACTTTCTTGCAGCTACTTTCTGATGGTCCCCATGGCAGATCCTTAATCCCTATTACAAAGAATCATTTCACTTGGTTTCGGTGGGTGACTTTGCTCAACACATCAGTAACTGGCTCAGGGATTCTTCACCTCTTTTGTGACACATTAGGAAAGCCTCTGAGCTCTTCTCAGAAAAAATGAGATGTAGTAGACTTATGTTCATATGCTGCTTGGCCCCTAATTCACTTTGTCATTTGGAGCACATTTTCTGACCACTCTCAATCTCAGTTTCTGGCTGAGATCTGAAATGCCGATAGTCACTCCCATGCAGTCTCCCTCATGAGAACATCTTGTCCTAGAATCAGGGATTCCTCTTGCCACTGGGCAAAACCAGGGTGCTAAGGACACCTGTTGATAGAGCCATGACCCCTTCCTCATAAGGGCCTAGGCATCCCCTGAGCCAACTAGCCATTCGTCCTGGGTGGTTCTGGCTTGGCCCCATGGCTGGCCCCGGGTAACAGGGCACATTTCTGATCATGGCTCTTTCTGTCCATCCTTAGCCCAGAGAGAGGATTCTGTCCTGACCTCACTGTCACCCTCCACCACCTGAGTTAGGAATCTGGCTCCTTGCTCACCAACACCGTGAGGAAATGTCTGCACGCTGAGTCAGTGAGGCCTTCCCTGAGCCCCCAGGTACAGTTTCTCTTGGCTACTACACAGGCTTATCAGAGCGCAGTGTCCTTGTTCCCCCGTGAGTGAGTGCAGACAATCTCTTTCCGGAGATTATGTTCCCAAGCCTCTGTGCAGCCTGGGGCTTTGATAACCACCTGGTGGAGCGGCCTTCAACTCCCCTCCCCGGGAAGTGTTGTGTTTCGTGTTTCATGTTTTGGAGCTGCCTGCCTGAGGGGCTCTGTACAGCCAGACCTCGGGGTCAGACGTCAGATGGGCAAGTGCTAGCCACTGCCTGGGCCAGACAGAGACAAGGTTAGGCAACTGCCAGATAACTCATGCCACCGGGGGCCGGAAGCACTTGCTCTCTCTCCTTGCTGGTTGTGTTAACCTTAGAGGCCCTCCTCTGATTGTGTTGTAGTCAACTTGTTTGCAGTCCACACACAACAAACGAGACCAATCTCTCAGATCTTTCGTGTACTACTTACTTTGTGTCAGGCACCATTTTTTTTAACTTAAAGTTTTAGTATTTATTTTTAAGAGAGAGAAAGAGACAGAGTGAGAGTAGGGAAGGGGCAGAGAGAGAGGGAGAGGCAGAATCTGAAGCAGGCCCCAGTCTTTGAGCTGTCAGCCCAGAGCCCGAAGTGGGGTCAAACCCACTGGCCATGAGATCATGACCTGAGCTGAAGTTGGATGCTTAAGCAACTGAGCCACCCAGGCACCCCTGTCAGGCACCATTTTACAACATTTCAGTATATAATTACAATTTAATCCTCATGTCGACTTGATATAAGTCATTTAATTTCCTTCATTCCCATTTTGCAGATTGTAGGATTGAGACAGGCCAGTTAAATAACTTCCCATGATCATGCTACTGGCAGGTGGCAAGGCTGGGATATGAGCTGAGGCAATCTGACACCCCGGTCCAGGCCCCTACCTCCAATACCACCAGCTTATACCGCCAGCTGGGGGCCCTTGGGGACCATCTAGTTCAGGTGCCCTGCCTGACCAATGAAGACCCTGAGGCCTGAGTTCACCCAACTCCCTGGTGACAGAGATTGTGAGAGCTGATCTTCTACTCTCCTTGACCCAGAGCTCTTTCCAAAGATGTTTAAAGTTTTGTTTTTTTTAATTTTGTGGGGAAGGTGGCCTTTGAGGGGTGGAGGAGATGGGGGAATGTTTGGTGCTTGCAACCCCAGAATTGATAGTAGTGTCAAGATAACTGGATTCAGAGCAGCAAGGTCTGCGGTTGAGGGCTCTATCACAGGCAAGGGGCACAGGGTGTTGAATTCTCTGTTTATCAAGTGTAAACCGGTTCAGTCCTCCCAGAGAAGATTAGGTAACAAAGACCAAGAACCCTAAAAATGTCCCCTACACTTTACCCAGTGGTGTCATTTCTAAGAATCTGACCCAGGGAGGTCTTTTGAAATACAGGTAAAACTTTGCATGTCATTTCTTTTGCAACACCACAACACAACTGAATGAGGGAAATGCTCATAGAAACTCTGCCTCAGTCCAGTGAAGGAAAACTATGCAGCCTTTAAAAATGATGGTTACAAAGAGAGTTTGATGAAACCAGAAAAATCCTGCTGATTTAAAATTGAGCTAAAGGTAGGGGCAGGGAAAGGTGGGCACAGAATGACAGAACGATAAATAGTATCTCACTTATTTGGGGGGAAAATGAATGAAGGGGGAAAAAAAGACTGGAAGGAAAAGTAATGTTGATTGCTCCTCTGCAATTTCCTGTTTGTACAGCTTTCTGCAGATTTAGCTCTACTTGTATAGTCGGAAAACACAACCAACCGACCGGCCGTAACAATAAATAGAAGTGAACGCTGCTGCGGTTGGTGCCTCTCCAGACTGGGAGGGCAAGGGCAGCCCCAGCCTTCTCTGCTCCTACAGGCCCTGAGGGAGAGGTGGGCTCAGGAACTGTGAGAAGCACCATGCGGAACTGACCTGGGAGACTGCTTGTGTGGGCAGGGGAGAGGACAGTGCTCCAGCTCACCCTCACTGGAGGGACGAGTATGTGCATGTGGGTGGGTTGGGGTGGCCTCTTCATGCAGCCAGCTGAGCCGACGTTACCTGTTACTTGGGGAGGGCCCAGGAAGGAGCAGGCCCCCTGAGAGGGTGACCCAGCTGGCCAAGAGTTGACCTGTAGTTGGGCTTCCCTTCCTCCCTTCTGCAAAGCTAAACAAAATCTCTGTTGCCATGGAAAGTGCAAAGCTTTGAGTGGGTCAGAAGAAGCAGAGCCTCTAGGTCAGAAGCAGCCTGAGTTCAGGTCTGAAGTCCAGAGAGATGGCTGGAGAGTCAGGGGAAACCTCTTACATGGTCCAGGACACCCAACAGCGTCCAAAGCTCTGGACTGGGGTGGGTCCACCAAATCCAAGCCACAACTGCCCTCTCCCTGCACACCTACCTCTTGTGGAACTGAGGGTCAAATGGCTTGGCCCCCAAGCAGGCCACTGGCTTGGCAAGTGAGTAGACAGAACCTACACATAGGAGATTGTGGCCCCCAGCAGTCCCTGCTGCACCATTAATAACCATATCTTCTGTCTGTTGAGTGCCTGCTTTGCTGTGGTGCACCCTACCCTGGGAGCTACTCGGATGTCTACACAGAGGTCAGTTAGATGAACAGCTGGAGCAGCCTGGAACCTGCCCCAACCCTTGGTCTGCTGCCTGGGGGACTAACCATGAACAGCAGGGCAGGATGGGGAGAAGGAAGTGGCCTCCAGAAGAGCCACAGGGTGCTGAGGAAGGCCCTCAAGGAGCTAGTGGAGTGACTCTCCACGTGGCAGAGTTGACAGTGAGTCTACACTGGGTGGAAACCTGAGCTCTCTATGGCTCTCCTCTCTTCATGTGATTCCTGTGTTCTGCTCATTCCTGAACCTTCTCTCCACCCACCCACAGACTCATGGGCCAGAGTGGTGCCTCTGGCTCTGGCGCTGTGCAGATGCGCACACATGGGCCCCCCACTGCCCCCCACTCGCCCAGGCTGCCTTGGTCTCCACGCTGGAGTCTGACTCATCCCCCACCCCTGGGAGCAGTTTCAGGTTTCCTTTGCTGGGTCTCGTCAGGACTTCTCTCTCCGTGGTGGCGGGACTGGCCCGCTAAGCTATGCCTGGCATGTGTGTGGTCACGGGACAGTTACGGAGTTACTTGGGTGCTGGTTATTTTGGTTTTGCCTTGTGTTTGTTACTGTTTCTTAATACCTCTTAGGTCAGACAGAGCTGTGGTTCTGTAAAAAAAAGTAAGGACTCTTGTCTGTGAGTGACAAGAAAACTGACAGTGCAGCCCTTCAGCCCTTCCACCTATTTCATCACAGGAGCTACTGTTTATTGAGTGCTTACTGTGTGCGCCGCCCCACCTCATCATGTTGCCCCTAATTCTCACAACAACCCTACGAAGTAGGTTTTTTTGATCATTCATTCACTCCATAGTTCTTGGACTAGTCATTGTTGCCCACCAGGCGTTCTTACCACACCTATTGTAAGGTGCGGTGACCTAGACTCAGAAGGGCTCAGGACCTTGCCAAGGCACTCAAGGCAAGGAGTGAAGGGAGGTGAGGGAGGCCTGGTGGCAGGGGGCCCAGATCTAGGGAGGGCTGTGTGTGTTAGGCCAGAGAGTTTGGGTATTGCTGCTGAGAATGGGACCCTCAAGAACGTGGCTTAGGAAAAGCAGGTGTGTGTGTGTGTGTGTGTGTGTGTGTGTGTGTGTGTGTATGATGACTTACTGAGAAGGGACCCTGAGTACTGGAGAGGACAGGAGCACTGATTGATGAGCTTGGGGTCGGCTGGAGATGAACCTCGTTCACTTTGCAGATGACTTATACTGACTTCCATATTCCCAGACTTATACGGAACACAGCAAACACAAAAGGAAGAGCTGACCACATTGGAACAACTGAGGCCAAATTTGATATCGTGAAATTTGTTTTGTTAGATTTGGATTTTCTAAAAAGCTCCCTGTAAGACTCAGATTACTCCCAGCCCTCGTTTTCATCCAGAGTTCTTAGTGGACATTCATCCTGTGCTTGGGCTGGGGCTAGCTGCTCTGGGGAGGGAGGGCGAGGGAAGGAGCAGGCGTGGAGGCTGCACACAGGGAGGCACAGCCCAGGTGGAGACGACAAGACCAGTACTTGTTTCCATGCACCATGGGCTGGAGAGCTCACGGGTGGCTCCATGGAGGAGGTAGCCCCTGAGTTGGCCCTGAAAAGTAGGGTAGGAGCTGGATTGTTGAGACAGAGGAAAAGACATGGTGGAAAGCACAGCATGACTAACGGAGGAAATGGTTTTAAGCTTGATTCAAGCTAAGCCAGGACCTAGCTTGAATGGAGTGGAGGAGGGCGTGTGTTGTGTTGTCGTTTCCAGTTCTGTTGAGATGTAATCGACAAACAGCCCTGTATAAGGTTAAGGTGTACAGCGTCATGACTTGACTTACATATATTATGAAATTACCACAATAAATTTAATTACTGTTCATCACTCATATAGATACACAAGAAAAATAAAAGAAAAAAATGTTTTTTGCTTTGTGATGAGAATTCTTGAGATCTACTCTCTTACCAACTTTCAAATATGCTATACAGCAGTGTTAGCTCTGGTGACCTTGTAGTGTGTTATCACCCTCGTACTTATTTATCTTCTAACTGGAAGTTTGTCCCTTTTGACCACCTTCCTGGAATCCTCCACCCCCCTCCCCCACTGCTCCTGCCTCTGGTAGCCACAGATCTGATCTCCTTTTCCATGACTTTGATTTTTTTTTTTAAGATTCCACATGTAAACCAGATCATACAGTATTTATCTTTTTCTGTCTCACCATTTCATTTAGCGTAACACCCTCTAAGTCCACCCATGTTGTTGCAAATGGTAGGATTTCCTTCTTTTTTATGACTGCATAATATTCCATCCTATATATCTACCTCAACTTCATTATCCATTCGTCCAGGGACACTTAGTGGTTTCTGTATTTTAGCCATTGTAAATAATACTGCCGTAAACATGGGGGATGCAGGCATCTCTTCAACATAGTGATTTCACTTCCTTTGGATATATCCCCAGAAGTGGAATAGCTGAGTCGTATGGTAGTTCTATTTGTAAATTTTTGAGGAACCTCCACACTTTTCTACAGTGGCTGCACCAGTTTACATTCCAACCAACAGTACACGAGGGTTCCCTTTTCCCCACATCTTCGCCAGTACTTGTTATCTCTCGTTTTCTTCATGGCAGCCATTCTGACAGGCATGAGGTGATATCTCCTTGTGGTCTTGATTTACATTCTCCTAATGAGTAGTGTTGAGCACTTTTCACGTACCCATTCATCTATCTTTTTTTTTTTTTTTTTGAAAAATGTCCTTTTAGTTCTTTCCCCTTTTAAGAAATTATTGGGAATATGTGTTCTTTGAAAGTTTTCATCTAAAATGTTCCTGCTGAGAAAGAAAAGCAGGGTCCCAGGTCCCACCTGGGGAGTGGAAACAGTCTGTCTTGGGTTTCTTGCCACCCTCTCCCACCTGGAAAATAATACCTGGAATCCCTTTCTGGTGAAATGCCCACGCTCTTCCACTTATCTACAGAGATCAAGAGGTAGTATGGCATGGTAGCTATGAGATCAACCTCCATGTTAGAAAGACTTGAGTTCTAGTCCTGGCTGAGCCTCTTCTCTGTGCTGTGATCTTAGGCATATTGTTTAGACTCTGTGCATCTTAGTTACTCACCTATTTAAAGGAGATAATGTGAATTTCTATTTCACCCAATTGTGAGGATCAAATGAAATATACCACTAGAAGTTAGAGTGTATCTGTGGTTCAGACTGTGCAAGGAAGCCCAGTCCAAGAGCGAAAAGTAACTTAAAAAGTATTTCAGTCTTCGTGGCATATCTTGAAGAGCCTCACGGGAGATCCATTTTGTAACTCACCACGGTGATTCCCTAAGTCACTCTCCTTTCCCCCTCAGTTCTCCTGCACCTGCCACAAAAATCCTCACTCACCAAAGGGCTTTTCTGTTCTTTCCCTAGTGATTAGCTGAATTGCATCATAATATGGCAAGTGATGGGAGCCTGTGAATGCTCATACATTGATCTGTTTGCTTTGCTACAGAAATAGTACTTACAAAGCCCTACTCACAGAGCCTGACTCTTGAAGGCCTCAGTGCATTCTGTTATTAATAGGAGGCACTGTCAACGCACAGAGTAATTGTGCAAAAATTGGAGCTCAAAAATATAATCAGCTAGTAGAAATAGTACTTTTTCTCCTAAGAATATTAATTAACTGAAAACAGCTATTTAAACCTTGAAAGGTTTTTAAAAAAATTTTAATGTTTATTTATTTTTGAGAGTGAGAGAGAGAGAGAGAGTAGAGTGAGCAGGAGAAGGAGAGAGAGAGAGAAAGAGAGAGAGGCACAGAATCTAAAACAGGCTCCAGGCTCTGAGCTGTCAGCACAGAGTCTGATCCAGGGCTCAAACTCACAAACTGAGATCATGACCTGAGCCAAAGTCGGATGCTTAACTGACTGAGCCACTGAGGTGCCCCAAACCTTGAACACCTTTTAAAAGTAACTCCCCTAAAGTTTTAGTTCCATAGAACTGCATCCTGAAATGGTGTCTGTGGATCAGTAAGGGAGATTGCCTTCTGTGGCCTGCTCCAGTAGCTTTTCTAGTTCCCTTTGCCACTTCTTGTCCCCAAATTCCGAGTGGAACACTGCTAAAACTCCAGGGGCAATTGAGGGAGCTCTGTAGCTGGAAGGGATTTCAGGCCCCTTGGCCTCTAGAACAGGAGGGGCCACCAGAAAGGAATTCCAGGCAGGAGTGGGTGGGCAAGGAATGCAAGTGACTTGCCATTTGCATTCATTGGAGTTGGCTAGAGTCTTAACTAAGAATTGTGGGAAGACAGAGGAGAGATGGACAGTACAGAGTAAGAGTTGTTCATTCGTTCATTCACTCACTCACTCACTCACTCACCAACCCTTCATTGAATGCTTGCTGGTAACTGTGGCAGACTGTTTTTTCCAAAGATAGCCACACATTTATGTTTATTCCACCCTACATACTTTTCTTACAGTGTGACCATCACTCTTTCCACTGAGAAGTGGGGGCCTATGTTTATACCACTGGAAGGGTGTGTGTGGCTACCTTGATCAACAGAGTACAGCAGAGGTTATGCTGTGTGACTTACAGTTGTAGGTCATAAAAATGATACAGATTCCTCTTTTGTTTGTCTGTCTGACTCTCTGTCTCTTCTTGGATGCTTGCCCTTGGCACCAACCACCCAGAGGAAGGCCACACGGAGGGGCCCAGTTAGTGAGTGGTCAAAAGGCAACATCAACCACCAGCCATTGCGAACAGTCTATCAGCTGGTTCTCGACTCTGGCTAAGGCCTCAGATGCTGTGGGCACGACATCCCTGCTGGGCTGAATTCCTGATCTCCAGAAATGTTGGACCCAATAACTGTTGTTGTTTTGAATTACTGATTTCTGGGATAGTTTGTTATGCTGCAATAGATCACTGGTACATAGGCTCTGTGGGGAGGCTGGGCCCACTTTCAGGGTCTCTGAGAGATCTCTAAGTTAACAGACAGTGATTCTCTTGCTTGATAAGGTGTGATAGAGGGAAGCGTCCAGGAAGTATGTCAAACTCCCTTGGGCAGTAGGGTAAGGGCTCAGAAAGGCTTTTTGGAAGAGGTGACACTTCACTTGGTCTGGAAGGGGAGGTAAGAGTTAGCCAGGGGGAGGATGGAAAATGGAGAAGAGTGTGGGGAGAGCCTGGACTAGGGGCCCAGTTCCTGGAAAATCACTGTCTGGGATTTATCT
This sequence comes from Hyaena hyaena, assembly GCF_003009895.1. NCBI lineage: Eukaryota > Metazoa > Chordata > Mammalia > Carnivora > Hyaenidae > Hyaena > Hyaena hyaena. Next base: position 201,514 of record NW_024081376.1, on the reverse strand, counting down.
GGCTTTTCTCACTCCACATGAGTGACTGGTCTCTCAAAGATCTGACTTTAGTGTGGGGCCTCACATCTGGCACAGCCCCTGACATCTGACCAGGGCACATCAGGACCTGTCCCCAGCCAGGCCTACGCTCTGCCAAGGCGTGAGGCAGTGGCCCCACAGACAACAGTGGGGACTTCTCTCAGAGCATACCCTTCCTCCTGGGGTTCCTCTAGGGTCTGGGCCACCTTCTGAGGGGACTGGAAACCAGTGGTGGTGGGGAGGGTCAGCAGCCACCACCAGTGCAGGGGGCTAGCACTGGAAAATGTCAAAATAGTGCCCTACTCAGAGGGGCACGGTGTTTTTAATATGAATCATAGCAGCATCAATGATCTGACTTCCTTCAGATGCTCCCAGCCACTCCTTGTGTTCCAGCCATACTGCATGAACTACCCCCCTCTGAACATAGCTTCTCCCCAGGTTTCTTGGGTTTTGGCTTGGGCTCTGCCTAATGCCACAAATGTCCTTCCTGCCATTTTCGCCTAATCCCTCACCTCAGGCATCCCCTCCTCCAGGAAGACCTCGGAGAGATCCCCAGGCTCTTTAGGACTCCACAGCCCTTAATGTCACAGCCTTGAGATAGTGATGCCCTGGCCTATTTACGTGTATGCCTCCCTGACTAGGCTTAGGCCAGTGGGATGTTAGAGTAGGTGGGCGTGGTGTGTTTGTACATTTGTGTGTCTATAAGTATCCTGTGGTTTGTGTCTGTGTGTCCTATCTAGATACATGTGCTTGCATATATCTGTGACTGAGTGTCCATGTGTGTCTAATCCTGGATGTCCGTGTGTATCTTTTGTGACTGCGTGACTGTGTGTGTTGTGTGCCTGTGTGGCGGATGCTCCCTCTGGGCTGAGAGTGGGGGGTAGAGACAGTCACCACTGAGAAGCCCGCCAGCTATGTCTTCATGGAATCTCCCGCTTGCCAGCCTCCCAGGACAGCCAGCCTAGCCCAGAAAGACACTCTGTCCCCTGTCTTCCAAGTTAGGACACGTGACACAGACACAGCCCGTGGCACTGCCCACCCTCCATCCCCCCTGCTTGGGTGGTGTGCGTGTAGACATGGCCAGCATCTCCCCAGTCTCCGTGCTGCTCAGTAAGGAATGGATTATAATTCCTGGGCAGGCTGCATCTGCAACCAACTTGAGGGAAATAATTGTTGAGCGAGTTGAAAGAAAAAAATCGTAGCAAGGAACTTCAATCCAGCCAGCCATCCGTGTCATTAAATTAGACTAATCTAAATCCTCAGAGCCTAATTTAGCAGCCTCCAAGGCCAACTGAAGCCTTACCCTACATGGCTCTCTGGAGTTCCTACTGCAGAGTCCCCGGCAGAGGTGAGCTAGGGGGACACAGTGGGCAGTGACCTTGCAGCCTGAGGACACACAAAGCTATGATGGACACCAGCTGCTCTGTGGGGACCTGGCTCTGCAGGAGGAAGCCTGAGCTGGGGGGTGGGGGGAGGCAGTGTTCTTGCACTGGCCCTGCCCCTGTGCCAGTCTCCCAGCCACCCCAGGCCTCATCTGTGCTTGCCCAGCTCACAGGGGCCATTAGCAACATGAACAGGGAGGCTGTTCATGCAGATAAGGCTGAACTCTCTCGAGTTACCTTAGTGTTTTTCCTCTGAGCCTAGAGCCCTGTCTTGTTGACACCAACTGGTGGGTGAATGGAGGAAGGAATGCAAGCTGAATCTGCTATAAAATACAGTGTTTGTAACAGATTACTGTGAATCACTAACTCCTTCATGAGTGAGACACTTAGACTCATTGATTCAACCATTGCTCCCCTCCTTTGTTTTTTTCTTAGACCCTGTGACTCCCTCATTCTCCCTGATTTACTCACTCATTCGCTGGCTCTTCCTATCTTCTCTCCTTCCTGCCTGCCCTCCTTTCTTCCCTCACTGCCTCCTTTTATTTCTGGTTTTGGAGAATTGGTGGTAGATGCTCATCCCAGTGGCTGCCCAGAAATGAAAAGCCTTGGGGTCTGTTGCCTCAAGGATCAGTGCCTCTGCCAGGCTCCTGAACTTGCTCCTCTTTCTCCATCCTTGCCCCTGGCTCCCCACTGCCCCCTTCCTGGAGCAGCATTTCCTCCTTGCTTCCCTCCCTGGGGGCTGGGAGGGTGGGAGCTGATGGTGGGCTGTTGGGTGCGCCTTTGCCAGGGGCACTCAGGAGGAAAGGTGCCGAACTGACCTGATAAATGAACCAACAGGGATGTGTGGCCTGGCCCCCCTCCCCCTTTGATCAAAAGCCTCTGAACCCCTGATGACATCCCATGGCATATTCCTCTATTAATCAGAAAAGCCTTGACAGATGTAAGCAATTTGTCTTTGGAGAGGACTGGAGGGGGAGCGGTGAGGGGAGGGAGCCCACTCCGGCCCCATCAGCGTGGAGAAGATGCTGAGGGTAAGTCTTGAAATGGGGGCTGAATTCATGCATACTAAGAAGGCAGGAGAACCCGGAGCCAGGCAGATCAGAAAGAGAAGCGTTTTCATTTCAAAGCATATTTCTTCCTTGATTGAATAGGGCCCCCCCAGTACCACCACCAAACCGGGATGCTGGAATGAGGCTGGGATCCAGGGGTTAATCCCACCCAGACCCCTTCAGGGCTCAGATGCTTAAAGCTACAGGGGCTGGCAGGTGGGGTTCAGGTGTGGATTCTCTGACAGTACAGCAGTCAGCATTCTCCCAGGGCCCTGTGGCCGTTTTTGGTTCCTGCCTGCTGCTGATGGTGAAGCTCGGCTTAAAAACACCATCAGACACCCAGTGAGCCCACTGTGCAGCATGTCCAGAGTTGGCACTGGAGGCACAGACAGGAAGTAAAGTCTACTCTCCAAAACACCTAGCCTAGACCACCAGGCAGTACATAATCCAGGAAATGAGTCTTGGCATGGGGGTGGGGAAGGGAGGGAGTGTACCTGCTATGGTGTGGACGCAAAGGGGATCAACAAGTCAGCAAGGTGGGGACACTTCCTGGAGGAGGAAACATAACTGTGTCTTCAAGGATGGGTAGATGTGCTCACAAGGGAAGGGAGAACTACTCATCCTTCAAGACCCAGCCTGAGTCTCCTCCTGTTAGCCTCTTTTCCTCACTGATTCTTAAGGTCAGAAATTATGTCTGATTCATCTCCATATCCTACTGCCCTGCCCAGAGCTTGGCTTAGAGTAAAATAAATCCTCCCTGAGGTGAGTGGAACAGAGTTGCAGACAGTGGGAACAGTGTACAAAGGCATGGAGGCAGGCAGGAATCAGCTTGGAAGTGTAAGAAAACTGCAACCTGTGTTTGTATCAGTGGGGCTGTGTCCAAATAGTGTTTTGTATCAGTAGGGAAACTGAAAACTGAATTGCATTTCTCAGTTTTCATTTAGATGTCTGGCATGCTGCAAAGGCAGCCCAGGGGTACCTGGGTGGCTCAGCTGGTTGAGCCTCTGACTCTTGATTTCAGCTCAGGCCATGATCTCACAGTTTTGTGAGTTCAAACCCCACGCTGGGGCTCTGTGCTGACAGCACAGTGCCTGCTTGAGACCCTCCCCCTCTCTGTGCCCCTCCCCCCATTCACACTCTCTCTGTCTCTCAGTAAATAAACTTAAAACAAAAATAAAAACAAAAACAGAGGCAGCCCAAAGACTCAGCTGCAACTGAGGAGTATATACAATCTTATTCTCATTGTGGTTAAAAACAAGAGAGAGAGAGCTCCATGAATCTGTTTAGATGTTTCAAACGTAGACTTTAAAACTCACTCTTGGAAATTTCAGAGACCGGAGCCACAGCCAATGTTTTGATCATTTGCCTCCTTCCCTTTCCAATAAACACCTAACGTACTTTGCCAAGCTTTCTGTGGTCGGGATTTACAGATCTGTGACTCACCCAAGTGAGCCAGGGAACATGAAAAGATGTCGCTGGGGAGAAATATGCAGGAAGGATGGGAGAGGTCAGCGCCTCCACCAAGCAGGACAGACTCCCACAGCTTTTCCTAATAAACAAGTTTCCAGGGCCCTTTGAATTCTTCCGGAGAGGAGAGGAACGTTAGCATTCACATGGAGGGGAGGAACATCATGGACAGTGACCACGTGGGCCTGGATCCTTAGCGAGGGGTATAAGCTGAGGCAGGAAACCGAACTGGGAGGCAGGCTAGGACCCAAGTTGTGATCGCTGACAACCATCATTGAGCACTTGCTGTTTGCCCATGTAGGAGGTGAACTATCTTGTCTGAGGTCTTGGGGGCCAGTAAGCGGGGAGCTGGGATCAGAGCTGGGCTTGTTAGTTTCAAAGAGCCTGTTGTTCCATATTCCGCTGTGGTCTGGGCAGTATTGGGTCTTTCAGGAGGGCTGTGACCTGGGGCCTGGTCCTGAACTGCCTCACTCTGAGACTGCTGCTCACTGAAACATGCCCAAGGGCATTCACTGATATTCAGGCCCTCAAACTAGTTCCAAAGGGCTAAGAGGATTTTAAATAGGATTCAGCCCAGGCTTCCAGAGTCCTCCGAATCCCTCCAACCTGCAGGACAAACCCTTTGCCAACTAGGGCTCCGTATGCCTAAAATCCATTCCCTGTGCCCATGTTTCCACCAACTGCCCGACCGTCTGCGAGGCCAATACAGCGTTCACCCCTTGGACACTGCACACAGCCCTCTTTGGTTCCTCTGGCCTCAATTTATTTCTGGGTCCCCAAGAGCCTGACCATGACAACAAAAAGCTGCTCTGCTCACTCGGTGCTCACACAGGCCTGCTCTGCGGTCAGCCTTATGTATATATACGTTATCTGGATTAACTCCCCAACCCTGGTAAGAGGTGGGTCCTCTTGTCTTTGTTTCTTAGATGAGGCAGTGGGAACTCCGAGAGGTTAAGTAGCCAGCGAGAGGTCACACAGCCAGGAAGCGGTGGTAGCAGTGTGAACGTCTCATCTGCATGACCGGAGAGCCAGTGTCTCCAGTGCCTGTGCCCTTCTGTGGTCAGGCCGCCTCACAGAGGTTCGCTGTCCTCCCCTGTGCTGCCACCGACTCGCGACCCTCTAGTTAACCTGGCTTCCCAAGTTCATGGGGACTGGCCCCTTCATCTCCTGGTGCCATTTAAATCCAGCTTTTCAGTTTGTGTTTAAGGCATTTTAGCATCATTAAACCTCATCACATGGTTTCTAGAAGGTGGCTCTGTGCATCGGTGGGCCTGTGGGCACATGCATCTGTGCATATATATAAGACCACGTGTGAATGTGACTGTGTGAGCACATGTGTGCATGTGAGTGTGTTGGTGGGCAGAGATGGGAGACAAGAACAGGGAGAGGAAGGGGAAGGAGCTTAGGACAGAACGGGTTTCTAGGACACGAGTGGGGCCTAGGGAGCCCAGGTATCTCTGCTGCACCCCACAAGGGACAGGAGCAGAGTGAGCATGAGAGCCTCAGTGGGGGTTCAGAGACTGGAGGCCCACGGATAAGCAAGGCCTCTGTGAGGTAGACACACTCCTGTATGATATGCTTGACCATGGCTTCTGGGAAGCCTGGCACAGACTTGTGTAGATACATAGGGCACAAAAGACAAGCTTCCTACAAAAGCAGGACCTGCCTTACTGATGAGGTGTGAAGAAATATAGTAATGACTGCCATTAGCTGAGCACATCCTTTGTGTTAAGTGTGTTACCTGCATGAATGTATGGAAACCTTATACCCTTGCAAGGAATACATTATGAATGAGGAAACTGGCCCAGAGACGTTAAGGGGCTTGTTAAGTCCACACAGCAGACTGATGAATATGGAAGTATGAATCAGGACAAGGATGGGTCTGACTTCTAGTGACTGAGGCCAAGAGCCCTTCTGGGGGTGCCAGGTGTGAACTGGTAGGGGTGCCCGGTGCCTCTGATCAAGGAGGACCCCTGTGTTTCCCACTGCTGGCACAGAGAATGTGTCAGCAGTCTTGATGGGACTTTGGAGATCTTTGTATCTGTGTCTGGAAGATCAAATTAGGATTCACCAGGGAGACCCCACGCTCAACCTGCTTCGGAGTCATTGAGCTGGTCTTCCTCTCCTCATTCTGGTTCTTACCCACTTCTCAGGGCTGAGTTCTGGGCCCACCTCCTCCAGGAAGCCTGGCTCGTCTAGTCCAGACATGTTGATCATACCCTCAGGGCCACCCAGCCCCGGCCTGTGTGCAGGATGACCGTGACCCCACCTGGGTGCTCTGCTTCGTGGAAACACCACAGCTTGGAGGCCCAGCAGAAAGCCAGCTGGCCGAAATGGAGAGGTGAGGGAGGCAAAGAGCCGTTGTCATCTGTTGAACAAACACAGCGGCGGGGAGCTCTCTGTGGCCCTCTCATTTGGAAAATAAATTCTAGTAAAGAGCTGCAACTGAGCAAGTCCTTAAAGAGTGTGCAGATGTGAATCTAACCAGGATACTATTTTTAAAATGCCTCTCAACATACATTCTAAACTGGGTAAACTGGCTTTTTTATCTGACATCCCACCTACCCACTGAGGCAAAGCTAGGGGTCTGTGCTCCAGGGGAGGAGAGAGCAGGTATATGGCCTAGAAGATGGAACTCCCTGCGGCAGGGAAGGAGGAAATGCTGAGAGAACTCTGTCAGGCTCCAAGGGGGAGGAAAACCTCCTTTTGTCTTGGAAGAGAGAAAGAAAAAGAAGGCAGGGGAAGTGTTTTCTGGTTTTCCCCACAAGCCCTTCCCCCATGGAACCCAAGATAGATGTGGTGTAAGAAGATACAGATAAGTCTGAGGGTATTTCTGATTTCGGGGCTTATTTATGATTTCCATGGAGGTAGGCAGAACATTTTGATCCCTCTTAGAGAAGTTCTGCACCTAACGTGGTGCCACTGCCCAGAGGACAGAGTCAGAGGTGGCTGGACAGGGAGCTGTGCAAGTGGTGGACAGTCTTCTTGGTCTTTCTCTAGAGGAGTCTGGAGTTGTCCACAAGTTCCCACTGGGAGATGTTGGAAGAAGGTAGCAGAACAGCTGGGGGACTGCTGTGGTGAAGGTCAAGGGGGCCCAGAACAGACACCAGGACAGGGGAAGCTGAGACACAGTGTGTGCATTATCACTGAGGAGGGGGCTGGGCTTTGAGGTTGGGGAGCCCAGTGGGCATGGCCCATGTTGAAGGAGAGACCATGAGTGAGGTCTCAGCCCTGAGCTCCATCAGAGGAGGTTACTCGGGGATTAAGACAACAAATCCAAGGCTCGGCTCTCACTTTCCTGAGACCCCTCCCCCACCTAAAAAAGGCCACACGAACTTCCCGCTACTCTTAGAAGCTGTTTGGGGAAGAAAAAGAGGAAGGAGGGTGAAAGAATATTTACCTGAAAGGGACTGGGATTCCATTCATTGTTTTACTCAGTGACCACCTGCTTCCCTCCACTCTCCTGATAGAGAAGACATATTTACAGAAAATAAAATGAAGCTTCAGTTTGGGGTTTAGTCCAGCATGTTGTAATGTGTCAAATTTTTACCTTTTTTTAACCTTTTTTTTTTTACTGTTTATTTTTGAGAGAGAGAGAGAGACTGACAGAGTGCAAGTTGGGGAGGGGCAGAGGGAGAGGGAGACAAAGAATCTGAAACAGGCTCCAGGCTCTGAGCTACCAGCACAGAGCCCAACATGGGGCTCAAACTCACGAACCGGGAGATCATGACCTGAGCTGAAGTTGGTCGCTTAACTGACTGAGCCACCCAGGTGCCCCTGTACTGTGTTAAATTTTTGACCGTGAAACAAGATTAATTTCAGGTTTGGCCATAAATTTATGCTGAGGGCACAGTATCTCATATGCGAGACATCTTTTCTCTCTCTCAGAAAATTTATCATTTTAAATTATTTTATCATTTATTATGTGAAATACCTGGAACCAGAGGCCTTTGAAGACCATTATACCCCACTCCTGAGTCCCTTGAAGTGCAAATGTTCTTGCTTTGCCCTCTTTTTCTTCCATCCCAATCCCTGTGTCCTCTCCAGTGTGCTTCCCTTGTGTGGGGAGAAGAGGGAGGGCAGGGATAGGTTCTCCAGTGGCCCAGCTTAGCTGGTATCCCATAGGGAGGGTACGTGGCCAGCCTGAGTGCAGATTGCTAGAAGAAGGGACAGATCTAAGCTTTGTAGTTTGAAATTACATTTGCTAACTCAACTTTTGGCTGCAAGTAACAACTCAACTAAGGGCAGCTTAGAAAATATAGATACTTAACAGGATACTGAAGAAAGGTGGCTCCAAAGTTAGTTCAGTGGCCTGAGGATGTCATCAAGGGCCACGGCTCTTTGCAGCTATTTTCCTATCCTTAGCACATCATCATGTTTGATCCCATGCATGTTGCCTCACAGTCACAATACAGCTGCAGTAACTCCAGACATCACATTCTGGTACAAGTATATTCAAATTTGGCTCCTATGCCTCTCTTTTCTGGTAGAAGAACTTCTTTCAGAAGCTTGACCAGGGAAGGGGACTCATGTGCCCACTCCCCAGACTAGGTTCTACACCCACCTGCCCTAGATCAAGACATCCATTATCAGATAATCAAGGTTCTCTTAGCAGAGAGAAAGGTTGGGAAGTCTTTGGGCCAGAAAGCCAATGTTTGCCAGTGGTTCAAGTAAAGCCAGGAAAGGAGACAAACCAAGGCAGAAAGCCTCATGAGGCAAAAGCTAAGAGGAGACAAAAAAGGATTTAAAGTGGGTCATTGCTGAGCTGCTGTGTAGATGATGATGATGGTGATGAGGAGGAGGAAGAGGAGGAGGGTGATGGTGGTGGTAGGGATGGAACTACGAGTGCCGGAGCACTCACCGTTTGTCACGCTTGCACAGCACTAAACAGTCCACACTTAATCCTCACAACAATCCTGTTTTACTTACAGTGAAACTGAGGCCCACACTGCCTGCTAGCGAGCGGTGGAGCCGAGGTCATTACTGCATACCTTGGCTACTGTGTAGGATGTTAGGAGCATTTCAAAGCAGCTGCTATGCATAGATTCCTTCTTCCCTTCCCTCTCCCATCACATAGTTAAAAGTATTTAGTAAGTCCTCCGATGAGACTCAAAAAATATTTGATGAGACCTCTATCAAAGATCCTCACATTCTGGAATACACTGGAGAACAAGACTGACAAGGCCCCTGCCCTCATGGACCCACCATGAGAGGTGTCATTCGATCTGTCAACAAGAAAGATGCCGTGCTAAGGACATTGTGACGAATTGGTGCACTAGCAGTGCCTGGAGAGTGAGCCCTGTTTATACTGGGTGGTTTGAGAAGGGCTCTCTGAGGACAGGGTGTTTGGGTTGAAACTTCAGTGTGAGAAGGTGCGGCCGCCTAATGATCTGGGGGATGGGAATTCCAGGCAAAGCAACATCAAAGGTAGCATCGGAAGCACTAAAGAAAACCATCCTGGCTGGGCAGGGACGGGCGAGCGTACTTTGGTGAGGAGTCTGGATTTTTTTCCAAGTGGTATGAGACACAGTAGAGCGTCATCAGCCGGGGCTGGGGGGGAGGCCTAATCTGAGTTATGCTTTTGGACATGTACTCCTGCTCACAGAGCTCTCCCTTTCCTGTGGGGCACACTGACCCTCCGTGTTCTGTGGGCATCTCCTGAGGAGGACTGTAAGTTCCTGGAGACGCCAACTGGAAGGTGCCTCCTTTTGCACCTGCGTGAAGTCATCAGCAATGAACCAGTGACAGAGAAGCCAGTGTCCTGAGTAAATATTGGAAGTTCCTATCTTCACCTGAAGGGACCTGACAGCGGCTGTCCCAGGTGGAGAGTGAGCATGTAGGCATCTCCTTCTCTGAAGTGCTGGGGTCCATCATGTCACAGAGCAGAGCAGCCTTGGAAAAGGAACATCTTTCTTCCCTGGGACATGTTTCTCCAGGGTGTTGGGGCTTCTTCTCGATCCAGTTTCTCACACAAGCTTGGGAGCAGCCCTGGGTCTCATTAGGAGGAGACTGTCAGATGATCTCAGCATCCGGCAGATCATTCCCACAATGAGATCTGATAGGTAGCAGACATGTGTGCTGGGGGCGACCTGGTGAGCAGCTACCCCTCTGCCCCCGCCTGCCAGCCCAGGGGGCTTCCCCCGCCCTCGCAAGGTGCTCTCAGAACTCGGCTCTGAATACACGAAACATGAGGCCATCCCCCTTAATCAGAGCTGACTTATGGGAAAATTAAACACAGAAGGACACGCCAGCTCCAGGGAAGGTTCCTTCCCTGCCTTCCTGGAGGCTCAGCCTGACTCTGAGCACCTTCAGGGGGAAGGGCTGACCCCACTGTCAGCCAGAGAGCAGGGACCCCATGGTGGCAGTTGCATCTGGATGATGTGTGTGCCTATTGACTGAAACAGGGAGACCAGTAACAAAAGACAGGTAAAAGGGAAAAATCTTTTTGTTTAGAATGTTCTCTCTACTCTCTAAGTCCTCATAGCTAGATATCATTGATCTTTCAGAAGCACTGAGTTGAAGTCTCATTAAGTTTTTCCAGGTGCGTCAGGTACAAATTATCTAACTCCTGAAGCCATTAGGAGGAATGCAGTTTCTGTTCGAGGCAGTTTACAATAGACAGCCACGGGGGCCAGTGCAGAGGGATTGTCAGGAGCCCAGGCACGGGAAACCTCAGAAAATGGTTCAGGATGTTGAACTTTGTGGAGGAGACCCTGAGCTGGGCTGTGACTTGACTCCACTGTCACTGTTTGGACTGAAAGACCAGGAGTCTTCTCCTTTGTGCCACATTGAACTTGCACACAGGGCAACAGGGTGATCCAGAGCCAGGGGTCTTCTTCATATACCCTAATTTGTCCAGAGAGTCCTTTGAAGGCTGCTGTGGGCTCCCTCTCCACTTAAAAAGACCCTTTCTCATGAGGATTTAAAGCATATGCTTGGCCAAGGCTGTCAAAATGCATCACAGAGATGATCCCAAACCAACCGCTGAGCACCCCCCCTGTCCTGATCAAAGCAGAGAAGGCAGGCGTCCCGCGGCCCGTGGATGCTGCAGCACAACATGGGGAGAGGGGGTGAGCCAGCTGGGATGGCAGGCTGACAGCCCTGCTAGCCATGGGGGTGGGGGCGGGGTCTGCTGTCCATGAGCTGCTGACCAGCTGGACACCTGGACAGGCACTGTGCCCAAGGTATCCATGATGAATCAGTGCTGACTCATGTCCAGAGTCAGATCACAGCAGCTTGGGCTAGTCCAGGGAATCAGGCTAGTAGGGCTGGTGGGGAGGGGCCATCCCTGCAGGAGCAAGGTGGAAAATTAGAAAGCACAGATGGTGCTTGTTCCCTGGATGTGGGTGGAGGACCAGAGTAGATCCTGGAAGCCCCAAATCTGGAGCTAACTCTACAACAACCACCTTGCCTGAGCACCCGCCCTTTGTCTGGCATCCTGCCAGAGCTGTCAGGCTAAGCCTCATGCAGTCTTCCTGCCAGGCCTTGGGGACGGGCATACTTGCATCTCCCAATGTGACAGATAACACAGTGGAGCACAGAGAGACTGTGTGCTGTGCCCATCTTCACCCAGCTAGCTTGTGGCAGAGTTAGGATTTGAACCCACAGCAGTGTGAGCCCATGGTTGGAGCCCCTGTGTATCACTGCCCAAAGATCAGATCGGTTACAGCCTTATCGCAGAGGAAAGGTGATGGTCAGAGGGCTGAGGGATTGGAGTACAGGGCTTCCCAGTGGGAGACTGGCACAGAGGAAATCCACGTGTGGAGAACCCCAGCTCAGCGGCTGCACACCCAGGGGAAGATTGAAAGAGGAGGATGAGAGGGGGTTAAGTGGGCAAGGAGGGCATCTCCTGCAGGTGACCAGCTGGCCTGGATCTGCCTAGAGATGGTCAGGAGGTTTGGCAGGGCCAGGGAGAAGCAACCCACACTCTCTGTCTCATAGCTCTTCCTGGCACCCTTGAGTCTGGGGTGTGGCCCCATTCTCTGCAAACTTCTGAGAAAAAGGGACTCAGAGGTGAAGTGCATGGTGGCTGGCTTATGGTCATTGAAACAGAAAGGCTAGTTTCAGAAGAAAGCTGCAAACTGATTTGGGAGGTGACCCATCTGGGATCCTAATGGCCTTGCCTTGGGAAGATTTCAGCTGAAGAAGAGGTGCTGTGTCCCCTGGTTCCCTGGCTTAGACGGCCCAGATGTCTCAGGACATCAGCGCTGTTGCCTTGTGTGGGCTGGGATGGGGGTCCAGCTCGGGAACACGTACTGTTGCCCCATAACTGTGCTCTAGCTTGGCTTCATCAGCAGTTGTGATGCTGTGCTTCGGGACCCATGGTGGGTTTCTGGTACCCACTGGGAGTTCTTGGGTGCTGCCTGCCCAGTCTCCCGCCCCTGCCCCAGTGCCCAACATATCAGACTTTTCAGGTTCTTGTCTGGACTCCGAGGCTGGCACCTGCCAAGGGTTTCCTCTCAACCCCCAGCTAGGGATTGGCCTCAGAGCCAGAAGCTCCTGGATCAAAACTCCATCACTTACTAGCTGTATTACCTGGATAAGTGACTTGATCTGTGGTGCTGGTTATGAAGCTATTGTCTCCAAGTTCTAAAGCTGCCCTTCTGTATTGTTATCTAGTGCTCTGGGTGTCTGCAAACCAGATTATGCCTTGCCAGGGGCTCCTGTTAGGCTCTGCCAAGGGCAGACACCGGGAGGAGCCTGAATGGCTGGAGGAGGGAGAAGAGTCTTGTTCCTTTTCATCTGCTCCTGCTCCCATCAGCGATGCTCCAGTGGTGGCCCTGCACTCAGCAGTAGCTGCTGGTCCCACTTGCTCAGAGCTGGCCCATCACGCCCCCTCAGGGCCACCGGCTCCTCAGAGCTCTGAGTCCCAGCCGCACAGGCCCCTCCTCCAGGAGCCTGGTCTTTATAACCCCCAAGTCTTCACCTTTGTTGCCCCAGCCCTAGTGGCTGAGCATCTTTTCATGTCCTTATTTGCTGTTTCTATATTTTCTTGGAAGTGTCTGTTGAAACCTTAAAAAACAAACTGGGTTGCTTTCTTATTATTTATTGAGTTGTAAGAATTCTTTACATATGCTGTCATTCCTTCCTGCTGTCATTACCTCTGTGCTAGCTCAGTGTTCCCTTTTGCCTTTTCAGTTCTTTAATTCCTGGTTAACAGCACCTATATGAAATTGGCTCTGCCAAAAAGATATTTTCCTTCTCCTGATGCAGACACCCATTCATACCATACTCTTCACTTGTCCAGTGGAGACAATGACTCCATGCCCAGACGGTTGTGAGGACTCAGTGAAGACATTCCTGTGAAGAGCATCATTGGTCCGAGGCCAGTCCCAGAGAGGGCTTGGTCAAGGTGGCCCCAGCCAGAGCGCCCCAGTGCAGCCCCTTGTGTGTGTTTTAAGCTGAGGGGAGGAGCAAAGTGCTCCCATGGGCTCCTCTCATTTGGCCTGGAGGCAGTTTTTCCAGCCAAGCTCTCCTGTGAGAACTGATGTAATGAAGGGAAGACCCGAGCCTGCATGTCTCTCCACCTTGGAGTGGGACAGGCAGAGGGCAATAGGCCCTCCTTACACAGCACAATAGTTGAGTTTAAGAAGGACCTTAATAAGAGGGGCGCCTGGGTGGCTCACTTGGTTAAGCATCTGACTTCGGGTCAGGTCATGATCTCATAGTTCATGGGGTCATGCCCTGCATTGGGCTCCATGCTGACAGCTCAGAGCCTGGAGCCTGCTTCAGATTCTGTGTCTCTGTCTCTCTCTGTCCCTCTACCACTCACATTCTCTCTCTCTCTCTCTCTCAAAAATAAACATTAAAAAAAATTTAAGAAGGGCCTTAATGAGAAATCAAAAACTTCTGACATCCCAAATGCACTGTTAAGAAGCAGAAAGGCAGGGTACCTGGGTGGCTCAGTTGATTAAGCCTCTGACTTAGGCCCAGGCCATGATCTCACCATTAGTGGGTTTGAGCCCCACGTCAGGCTCTGTGCTGACAGCTCAGAGCCCGGAGCCTGCTTCTGATTCTGTGTCTCCCTCTCTCTCTGACCCTCTCTTGCTCATTCTCTCTCTCTCTCTCTCTCTCTCTCTCAGAAATAAATAAAACATTAAAAAAAAAAAAAGGAAGCAGAAAGGCATGCCATAGACTGGCAGATACTAAACCAATAAGTACATGAATGACTAAAAAAGGGCAAAAGATTTGAAGAGATACTTCATACACACACAAAAGATATCTGAATGGCCAACAGGCACATGAAAAATGCTGAGTGTCATTCGTCATAGAGAAATTCAACTTAAACCACAATGAGGTATCACTACACCCCCACTAGGAGGGCTGAAGGTAAAAAGACTGACAATACCAAGTGGTAGTGAGGATGTAGTGAAACCAGAACCCTGCTACTTTACTGGTGGATTGGAAAAAGACGTAGAAAACAGTTTGCCAGTTTCTTATAAGATTAAGCAACACTTGCAAAATAATATGGCAACCCCACCCACAGGTATTTACTTGTGAGAAATTAAAACATATATCTACAAAGTCTTATATGCACATAGTCATAGAAGCTTTCTTCATAATAGCAAAAGCCTAAAAACAATCTAGATGCCCATCAGCAAGTCAAGGAATGGATACATTGTGACATATTAGTACAATGGAGTCTTAACTCAGCAGTGAAATCTACGAACAACCAATGTACACAGTAACATGGAGAAATGTCAAAATTCTGCAGAGGGAAAGAAAACAGATGCAAACGAGTACATACTATATTTTTTCCACGTATATGCACCTCTAGAAAAGCCTAATCGAATATATAATGACAGAAAACAGACTGGTGGCTGCTTAGAGCCAGAGGTGGAAGGGAGTATTGACTGAGAAAGGGCCTGGAGTACTTTAGGGAGAGGACAATGTTCTGTTTGTTGCTTGCAGTCATGGAATATAAATTGTCAGGACTCAATAAAGTTGACCTCAAGGATATCACTCAAACACGAAGCAGAGAGTCTTGTTGAGACTGATGTATGAGGCAGGACATGGGGCCCCTTCCAGATTGACCCCCTTCACATACCCCTGTGCTGGGTCTCTCTTTATGCTCCCCCACCCCTCCATCCTTCTCTGTGTCCAGGAAACTGACTGGAATGGACTGTGTGGATGACCCGTTGCCCATGGTCTTCCTGTTAGACTTGCCAACAGCAGGCACCATATCTGAGGGTGGAGGAAGGTGGGTAGGAGCATTTATTCCTCTGGCAGACCCTCTGGGGTTGCTGCAGGCCAACTGCAACCCTGGACTGAAGGTCACAGCACCTCAAGGCAGCTCTGTCTGGATCAAGCTAACTTCTAGGTTCTGGTGACGCTCCCACCATCACACCCTTTCCGAGTCTGCACTGTCCCAAGGCGCCCTACCTCTGCCCACACTGTTTGAGTATTGGTTAACCCCCCGTCAAATGGATAATTCATATGTGCCACCTCTTGCTTGAGGGATCCTGACTGATGGAGCACACGCTATTTTTGGTGAAACAGAATGGAGGCTCTGTTTTGCAAGAGAATCTGGGGAGCAGGCGGAGGTATTAATGTGCGAGTTTTCATGCCGATGCTTATGGAACTGGCTCCGGAGAGCACAGTCCTCTTCCAAAGCCTTGGCCCCCCCAGGCCTGGACAAATTCCTTCTCTTGGTTCCCTAAAGGAGTTAATAATTCTTAAAAAGTAGTCAATACCAGGGGACATTAGCAGGAAAACAGAGAGGACAGATGCAAGAGGCCTGAATCAGGCAGGTGGTGCAGAGCGGGATGGAGGGCCCCGGAGTCTGTCTGCTGCCCCATACGCTGCCCAGTAGTCCAGCAGCCGGGGTTGGAGCTGCCCTGGTGGCTTCCACAGAACAGTGGCTACTGTGTGCTTGCTGTTAGTATGGACATCTTTCCCGTGCGATTTCATCTTTTCCTCATGCCAACACTATGGCTGAGACACTGCGGTTTCCTTTTTTTAAACATGATGAAACTGAGGTCCAGCAGAATCAGGTAACCTGTCCAAGGTCGTACCGCTTATGGCTGTTGAGCCAGCTTCGAACCCAGGTCTGACTCCTTGGTCTGACTCCAAGCACAGCTTGCTGCTGCCCTTCTTTACTAATCTTGGGCTGTAAAAGCTTGTCTGGTTGTACCCCCACCTGTAAAACCCCAGAAACAAAATGATCGATTTTCTGGGACCCTCCAAAATGCCTCAGCGAAGCCTTGGACCCCCAGGCCTTGCTGAGCAGAGAGGAGTTAGCCAGCCATCTCTCCACCTGGTTCCCCCAGGGCCCTGCCATAACTACAATGGAACAGAGCCCAGAGGACTCACCTCACTGCACAGGGCACTTGTCCTTGACATGGGGAGCCTCCGTGTCCCAGTGTCACAGAGGGCTGTTGATGGCACATGTCGGGCTGCCCAGGTCTCTGCAATGCCTTGTAAGCTGGTCCCAGCAATAGCATTGGTGCCTGGGCTCCCCTGCAGCTGGTGGCCATGGCTAATCTCGCCTCCTGGGCGTCCCTGCTGATCCCCCAAACACCTAGCCGCATGCTCTCTAATTGTTTTTGGAGTGTATAAAACGTTTATATAAGGTTTACAGATATGTATAAAATCACCACCCTTGTAGATTACCAGGATCTTAGAAGCCCTATGTGAGCGTCCCCCTTGTCCCTTAGGCTACGGTCCCTAAGAGCAGCCCTGTGACATTCGGGGCAGGCTAATTCTCTGGGGAGTGTGTGTGTGGCTGTCTCGCACATTATAGGATATTTAGCAGCACCCCTGGCCAGTAGCACACTGCTACTCCCCTTATTTGTGACAATCAAATATTTCTCCAAACATTGTCAAATATCTCTTGGTGGGGGGCAGAATCACCCCAGTGGAGAAGCTCTCCCATGGAGGAAACCGCCACTGTGACTTGGTGACAGTCGGGACTTTGATTTGTAGAGCTGTAACACCCATGCACACATCCCTAAAGCAACATGGTTTTGTTTTGCTTGTTCTAAGACGTGGTAGAAATGGGATCACATAGCACACGCTCTTTCGAGTCTGGATGAGACACGTCCCCGCCGCTGCAGGCAGTTGCTCCTGTGCGTTTTCATCGCCGTGCAGCATTTTGTCGTGTGAACATGCCACACTTGGCTCGTGTATGTTCTAGCACTGACGGCCCTTGGGCAGTTTCAGTCCAGGGCTGTGGTGAGCATGCTGCCATTCTCCCGGGGGTGGAATTTCTCCAAGGGGTTGTAGACAGCGGCACTGTTTTTTTTTTCTTGTTTCCTTCCTTCCTTCCTTCCTTCCTTCCTTCCTTCCTTCCTTCCTTCCTTCCTTCCTTCCTTCCTTCCTTCCTTCCCTCCCTCCCTCCCTCCTTCCTTCCTTCCTTCCTTCCTTCCTTCCTTCCTTCCTTCCTTCCTTGAATAGCTGCNTCCCTCCCTCCCTCCTTCCTTCCTTCCTTCCTTCCTTCCTTCCTTCCTTCCTTCCTTCCTTGAATAGCTGCGCTAAATTAGTTTCCCACAGGCAGGGTATGAACATTCCTATTGTTTTCCCATCTATGCCATCATTTGAGATGACCAATTTTTAAACCTTCATCAACGGATGTGTGCATATATTTTGTCATTCTTCACACCCCATTTGTCTGCACGCCGTTGAGAGCCCATCCCCCATACTATCCCAAATGATCAGAGCTTCCTCTGACTTCGCTCTCCCTGCCTGCATTGTATCTGCCTCATTGCTGTCACCCTCTTCTCTTGCCTGGGAGCCCCACAAAACCAGGGATGTGTCTGTGTCCCTAATCCCACCAGCCAACTATGTTGGATGAATGAATGGATGATTCTGGTGAGAATCCATGTAGGTGTTAGCCTCTCCTTCTGACAAGAGGAGAAACTGCAGCTCAGCCCAGTGGGGGAATCCCTGTGCCCAGAGCTCTGTGGGGAGGCAGGCAGAGGCTCCAGATTCTTAACCTATCTTTCCCAGTGGGACACGCACCCCAGCTCTCCCCCACTCCCACCGCCAACTTGCCCTAGCATCCCCCTCCTTCTTACTGTTCCCTCCCCCATTCTCAAATGCACTTTGCTCTGGATGCCACTTGATTTGAGGTCCAGCAGGGAGGCATTGGGCAGGTTGGAGGAACCTGACTTGCTTTCACGAGGTGGCTGGAATTCTGGAAGGTCTTGGGTGGGGAGGGAGGGCATATGCTGGTGGGGTGACAAAGGCACGGCTGCAGTGCAACCTGTTTGTTTCTCTGCTGCATTTGGGAGCAGAGACAGTGACTGTCATTTCCCATCCATGGAAGCTTGAGGAGATGCAGAGAGATGGGCATTGAAGAGACAGAAGTTATCAAGGTCAGTGCCCTAGAATCCTGAGAGTATGGAGACGAGGGGAGAGGCAGCAAGTGAGGGAGAGCCTTCCCTGCAGACAGAGCGCATGAGTGATGGCCAGCTGGCCAGCCTGGTATGGTGCAGGGTGGGACCAACAGATGGTAGTGGTAACTGGCAGGTGCACTTACTTATTACCTACTGTATGCCTGGCACCCTGTTAGGTACTTTAGTGGCATCATCCTGTTTTCCTGTTTTAAAGCTAGGGTTGGCCATTATGTCATGAGGACTCTGAGGCTTGGAGACTGGGAGCAGCTTGTCTGCAGACACTGCTTCTACAGCAGGCACACACTCTATCCTGGGCTCTTGAAGAGACCTGGTAGCCTCCCACAGGCTCCTTGAAGCAAAGCAACAACAAGCCCAAGTCACATGAACCACAGTGGGCAGGACCCAGAGCACAGAATGATTTCAGCAGCCTCCAAGAACCAAGTGAACCTCTCCAGAGCCCTGGAGGTGGATTGTGGGGTAGGGGGAGGAAGCCAGGAGTGAGAGTGGACGGGGCAGTGGGGTTGGAAGAAAACCAGGTACCTTTGGAGATTAAGAGATTCCACTGGAGTTGGGGGGGAGGTTTGGGGGTTCAGAGTGAAAGACCATTTTGGTTGCTAAGGCCACTGTCCACGATCTCCCCAGAATACCTCCCAGTCTGCATTTTCAAAGTGTGGACAGTTTTGAAGCCCTTTCACCAAGATGACCGTCCATAAAGTCTGAGGGAATACAGTTGCCAGATAAAATATACAAGATTCCCGGTTAAATTGAATTTCAGATAAGCATCAAATAAGGTTTTAGTGTAAATCATTTAGTATGTTCCAAGTATTGCCTGGAATATACTTGTAGGAAAAAAAAATTGTTGATTATCTGAAGTTCAAATCCAAGTCTGAGCATCCTATATTTTTATTTTGCTAAAATTGGCAACCGGAAGGAGGAGGCTCAGACTGGTATCCCCATTTTACCCAGAAAGGAATCGAGGCACAGATAAGTCGTGTGAGGCACGGCTGGCACTGTCACCATGCACTGCGATCCCAATCCTTCCCACTCCACACAGCTGCCACCTCTGAGAGCTAATTGCTGAACGGAGTTGCAACCTGACATCTGGGGCATGTGTCAGACCACAACAGAGCCCGTCTTCCCTTTCATCAGGCCGGGCCGGGGGAGCTGCCGGAGCCCTTGGAGGGAGGGAGAGCTGTAACTTCAAAGGCTGTGTCGCTGAGAATTCCAGCCACAGCCTTCCAGGTTTGCTTTTGGCTTCATTTCTTGGACTCACTTGGCTCTGGGGACTGAGGTTTCACTTGGATGTAGGGAGAAGATACTGCTTCTTTTTTCCACTTGGGGAAAGCACCACCTTCACTAAATGGTGCATGGCCATTTTGCAAATTCTTTCACACGTATCCGTTAATCCTCATGTCACCCCTCTGAAATGCCTTCATGTACTGTTGTCCCCATATTACAGATGGAATAATTGAACATGAAGCCGTCTGGGGGCTGTGTAGGGCAAACAGAACGAGGCTGGTTCTGGTTCAAAGGTCTTGCCAGTCCACCATGGGGAGGGGAAAATTATGTGACATGGGGAGTTACCCCCGGATCTCAGAACATATATCTTACTGAGCCAGAACCCAGCAAACCAAGTCATCCCAGATTCTGCCTTCTTCCTCTGACTTTTCTGTGAAGGAGGCATGTTCAGGAGGCATAGAGATAAACTGAGATTTGGACTCTCCTCCAAAGAGGTGATCCCCACATTCCTGATGCCCTCCTCTTCTTCTGTGGCCTTTCTGTTGCTGGAGTTCAGAGTTAACATTCCAAGCCACCAACAATGATGGGAACTGGTATTTCAGAAGGATTATCAGCCACAGGCAGAGAAAGGAAAGCAATTTGGGGTGTTACTTTAAGCCTAATGGAAGAGCTCCTTGCCCCACCCCTCTGATGAGCCAAGGTCTCCTGGCTGACAGTCCCAAGGCTTAGTGATAAGTTTGCTGTAGAGAGAAATGCCATGCTGCATGGGAGGGGCCTCCCAGCCACAGCACCTTCTCTTCTAGTGTGTGGCAGAGGGGATAACCTGTCAGCATACCACATGGCCATGTGGTTTGTGTGGCTTTCCTTCAGAACAGAGGTGGCCCCGGCCTCCATACATTTCATTTCCCAAGTGTATCTGTGTGTGTTTGTATGTGTGTGTGTGTGTGTTGGCGGTGGTGCTGTCATGAGTGCCAGAGCCAGTTTCTCTCTTTGAGACAGCTCAGATGGGCCTCGGCTGGGCTTCCTGCCTTGCTGGAAAGTGGGAGGTGAAGCCTCAGAAACATACTTTGTGGTATCAGTGCAGATGGAGATACATTGTGTGTGTGTGTGTGTGTGTGTGTGTGTGTGTGTGTGTGTGTGAGTGTGCGCTGTGCCCTGGACAGTCCTGTCTTCTGAGATAGGATGAGTGAGCCTCCACTCTCGAGCCCATTTCAACGGACAGGAAAAGTTAGAGAAAGAAGAGCACACTTCCAGAGTCAACAGCTAATAACAGGGAGAATCACCGCAATGACAAGGCTACATACAGGTGTATTGACCAACAGCTCAGTCCAGCCGTCTGGCCATCCTCTCCAAATTGCCAGCATGTACGTAGTTACCTTGGATCCGTCAGATCGAGCTGAATGCACCCGCTGAATACCACAGGGACTCTCAGTTGCCACTATATAGAAGGATCACCCAGCTGAGCCCTACAAAAAATTGTGAGGACTAATAAAATAGTTGCTGTTTAAACATCTTAAAAAACACATAGTGAAATGCACACTGATTACAACAGCCTCCCAGGCTGGCTTCCCACTATTCCATTTTCACTGCTGCCAGAGGGCTCTCTCCAAGCACTGCCCTTTGTGGGTGGAAGTTCCCTGATAGTTGGGGTACCGGGTTCAGATTCAGCAGTCAGGCATGAAGTCCCCACATCTGCCCCTGTCCTCCCCTTCCAGCCTGTGCCCTGGGCCCCACTCAGCCCACATTTTCTGGGCCCTGTGCTTCTGTGAACCCGCTCCCCCTCTACCCTTAATCCTATCGGCCTGGCTCAAGGTCCATTTCTCTTCTCCACCCCCCTCTGGCCTCCCTGGCCCTGCCCATACCAGCCATTTTGTACGTGTCCCAAGGCTGTCCAGGTCTGTTATCTTTTTGTGATAATCACATCTCACAGGTGCCTAGAACTTTCCAACTGACAAAGCACTTTCACAGGATACGCTCATGTATTCCTCATGGCAACCTTACAAATCAGGGATCACTCGCCCCACTTTGTAGATAAGCCTCAGAGAAGGTAAATGCCGACTCTGATTCTAAATCACCCTGTTCGTGGAAGCTGGACTTTCTTTCCGGGTCTGACGTTTCCTAACTCACGCTCTCTCTTCTGTCCACATTGAAAATTCCACAGGAGAGTCCTGTGGGCACAAGGGGGGTTCCTGAGTCCCAGACAGGAGAGGCACTTGGCTCTCTGGCTCTGTCAAACCCTTTTGGAAAAACAAGTCTCTCTAAAGACAACCGATGCAGCGATTTATCATCAAGCTTCCAGAATTAGAAAGAGGAATTTGCATGCCTGGATGTGGGTTGTTGGTTTTAGGAGGTAGATGGCGGTCAAGAAAGCAAGGTCACTTTCTTGCCCTCTCTTTTCTGTTGACTGCTCCCTACCACCCCTGTAAACTGGGAGATCCCCTGCCTCTTTGGATGGAGGAGGGAGAGTTGAGGTTTCCTCTGCCCGAGGGGCGGGTGGAGAAGGAACGAAAAGGCTGTGTGAAAGGGGAGGACGCTCTGTGTCTTTCCAAAGATGCGAACGGGGAGAGGGACTGCGGTGGCCTGGAAAGGCACCCCCAGGACTGAACCGCCTGGGAGGACAAGATGCACCAAGGGTACATCTGGGTCCTGACGGCGGTACCGCAGCGCCACCTGCTGGCACATAGGGAGAACACATGTGCTGTCTTGAATGGGGCGCTGGACAGGATCCCAGAGCACCTCCTAAGCCAGAACCGGGGCCAGGTGTTTTTTTGTTTTGTTTTGTTTTGTTTTTTCTAGAAGAGAGAGAGAGAGAGACAGCGTGAGCAGGGGAGGGTCAGAGAGAGAGAGAGAGTCACAGACTCTGAAACAGGCTCCAGGCTCTGAGCTGATAGTCAGCACAGAGCCCGACGCGGGTCTCAAACGCACAAACCGCGAGATCATGACCTAAGCGAAAGTCGGACGCTTAACCGACTAAGCCACCCAGGCGCCCCATGGGCCAGGTGTTTTTGCACAGTAAGTGGCCAGATCACTTTGCTAATCTTCCCACCAATTATGCCTAGCAGGAGATATGGAAGAGGCTCAGAGAGAGCAGCTCTAGAAGAAGTTGGTTCCTTGCTGGGATGAGTCAGAGCTGGTTCCAGCAGTGGCTCCTCATGTCCTTCTCCAATGCCCTTAACCCACAACAACCTGTGTCCCCCTTGCCTCCTGGGTGATCCTCTGTGTGTTCTCCCACTGCGTCATTTTGCGGGCAAATATAAAATGCCTTACGATAGTGTAACTTACTGAGTACCTGCTCTGTGCCTGAGGCTGCTTATTAATTTTTGAGTATTCTCACTAAGCCCACAGCAACACTGAAAGGCAGGGATTATCAATCCCATTTTACAGAAGAGAGACTGATTCTTGACGAAGTGGAGTAATGCATATAAATTCACCCTGCTGTGCAAAACAGAACTGGGATTCACAACCTAAAGCCCTTAAATCCCTGCTTTCCTGGGAGGAACTCTTGATTTTTATCATCATTGTCTTCAAACAGCCTATGCTTTGGTAGAATAAAAAGTTTTGCAACCAGAAAGATCCCCCATAAGACAGTAGTAAGTTTTCTACCAAATTCAGATTCATTCTCTCTTCATGGCTTAAATAAAAATGGGCATTGTTATTGCCACCATTATCAACATCATGTATCCCACAAACAAATAATGAATGCTGTCACTGTCATTTTCATAGTCCAGCATGAATTGTGGCCACTGTCTGCCATCAAGGTCACTCTCATTCCCATCAAGGTCACTGTCACTGCTATTCTCTGATTTCTCTGATTAGGGTGGGCTCTTCTTATCCTTGCCTGGAGGCCTGGACCCTTATTTTCTAGTTCTGCCCATTGTTCATGTATTTATTCATTCATATATTACTGAATATTTATTGAGCTCCAATTATGTGTCAGGCACTCTGATGAGTACTGAAGATATAGTGGTGAAAGGCTATGCTCAAACAGAGCCTGTAGTCTGGAAGGTAAAATAGGTAATAACCAAGTAAACCTTACAAGTATTTGACCACAATCTTAATAAGCGCTCTGAAGGCAGGACTGGGATACTATGGTAGCAGTAAGTCCCCTGCCTTAGTCTTGGGGCTCCCCTCTCTGCAGCCTCCCTCACAACCTCCAGCCCATGCTGGCTATGCACTATGGGAAATCTTCCAGCCACGGGACCCTCTGTCCTGGGTCCTCAGTGACATTTCCAAGTTCCTGGGATTTCATTGCTTGCTTTCAGTTGCCTCATAATTTGTATTGTTTTGTGAGTCTTCCCGAATTATAGTTTTTAAATCAGAAGAAAAAGTGCCCCTTTACAATCTGGGTTCAGAAAATTCATGTTATACAGTCTTGAATTACTCTCCAATTGTATCATATAGGTGTTTGTGCCCTTCAGACTCCATTGAGGAGGATCTCCACTTCCATCCAAGAGAGGAAGGGACTAGATTTACCTGAAACAAATAAATAAGAAAATATATAAAATGATGGTTCTCAAAATACAAGACACCAGGCAATGAAGAGCAGTGTCCCTGTCATGGGAAACAAATGAGGTGAATCCTACAATTTTCACATCTTACTGACTTGAGAAGTTCTCCAGGCTATAGCACAGAGAAGGGGAACCCAGCCAGAGCCCAGAAAATTCCCTGAATTCAGGAGATGGAGTTAAAAGCCCAGGGAAACCAAGGTGGCCAGAGTTTTCCAAATATATATATCAAAGAAGCAGAGAGCTGCCCATGGAACTCTGAAGATCCACACAGGGTTCCCTTCTAGCACTCAGCAGAGTACTGGTCAGGGCATGAGTATGAAGCTACTACCTGAAGCTGAGGAAGGGGAACATCTGAAAGGAATAGAGAGCAGCGGAGAGCATACTCAAAAGGCTGGAAATAGTGATTGTTCCCACCAGCAAGAAAAATTCATAAATTATAGTGCATTGGGTAGACTATTTGAAAGGTGTTGTCTGAGTAATGTGAAATAATTAGCCCTATGTGAGGCACTGCCCTAGACCTACCTAACAAATCATAAGAAGAATATCCAGGAGCATCTGGGTAGCTCAGTTGGTTGAGCATCTGACTTTTTATTTTGGCTCAGGTTATGATCCCAGCGTTGTGAGATAAAGCCCTGTGTTGGACTCTTGCTGAGCATGGAGCTTGCTTAGGATTCTCTCTCTCTCTCTGTCTCTCTCTCTGTCTCTCACTCTCTCCCCCCCCCGCCCCACTTCCCCACTCGCTCTCTCTCAAAAACATTTTTTTTTGAAAGAATGGCCAAAAAGATTGATGTTTTCAGTTCACCTAACTGAATCCCAGACCAAGGTACAAGAATATGCATAGAAATACCAAAATATTCAGCTGCCAAGAAAGTAAAATTCACAAACTGTGGCAATCAAATATTAACAGGCATGAAAATATTATTAAGAACAAGAATAATCAATCGAAACTGACCCAGAACTGACACAAATTATTAGAATTAGCAGAAAAGGACATTAACAGTGATTATAACTATTTTATCTATTATAAAAGTTAAGTAGAGACATAGAAAATACAAGAAAAGGCCTAAATCAAACTTCTGCAGATGAAGATTACAATGTCTGAGATTAGAAGTATACTGGGTTAGATTTAACAGCAAATTAGACTCAACAAAAGAAAAGATTAGTGAGCTTGAAGCCATAGCAATAGAACTTATTCAGAATGAAACATAGAAAAAAGTTTTTTTAAAAAAGAGGATCAGTAAACTGAGGGATGACTTTAAGTGGCCTCAAATATATGTAATAGGAGTCCATGAAGGAGAGTGGGGGGTGGGGAAAGAAGTGGACAGAAAAACATTTGTAGAAGCAATGGACAAAAGTTTTCCACATTCACTGAAAACTATACACCTATTGATCCAAGAGGCTTAACAGATCAAAAGCACAAGAAATGTGAATAAAACTACATCAAGGCACATCATAATAAAAATATTCAAAACCTGGGGCACCAGGGTGGCTCAGTCGGTTATGCGTCCAACTTCAGCTCAGGTCATGATCTCGGTTCTTGGGGTCGGGCCCCACGTCAGGCTCTGTGCTAACAGCTAGCTCAGAACCTGGAGTCTGCTTCAGATTCTGTGTCTCCCTCTCTCTCTGACCCTCCCCTGCTCACGCTGTCTCTCTCTCTCTCTCAGAAATAAATAAAAATATTTAAAAAATATTCAAAACCCAAGATAATGAGAAAAATCTTAGCTGTCAGAGGAAAAAAGACATTATGTGCAGAGGAACAAAAAAGAAATGAGTACAAAAGATTTCTCATCATAAAGGTAATCAGGAATACACTGGAGCCAGTCTTCAAAGTACTGAAAGAAAAAAAAAAAGGACAATTTAAGGTTTTATACCTAGCCAAAAATATCTTTCCAAAAATGAAGGTGAAATAAAGATTTTTTTTCAGAGAAACAAAAGATGTGAAAATTTGACATCAGCAGAAATGACAAAATGCCTTTGATGGGTGAGCTCATTAGTAGACTAGACATGGCTGAATCTCTGGGCATAGGAAGACACATATATACTGAAAGTAAACGGATGTAGAAAAACATACCATCCTATCAATAATCAAAGGAAAGAGAATAACTATATTCAGACAGAGCAGACTTAGAATAGGGGATGTTATCAGGGATAAAGAGGGGGCATTACACAATTACAAAGGTGTTGATTCTCCAGGAAGACATAACAATCCTTATGTGTGTGTACCTAACAAGAGACTGTAAATATATGAGGCAAAAACTCATGGAACTCCAAGGAGGACCAGATGAATCCACTATTATAGTTGAAGAATTCAGCAGCCCTCTATCAGAAATGGACAGATTTATCAGGCAGAAAATCAGTAAGGACGTAATTGAATTCAACAGCACCATCAGTCAACTGGATATCGTTAACATCTGTCAACAACTTCAACCCACAATAGCAGGATATAGATTTTTCTCAAACTCACATGGAACATTCACCAAAGTAGACCATGTTCTGGATCATAAAACACCCCTCAGCAAATTCGGAAGAACCAAAATCATACAGTGTCTGCCCTCAGATCACACGATGGAATTAAACTAGAAATCAGTAACTCAGCAAGGTAGCCAAGTGCACACTGAGCATTTACCAAGGTAGAGCATACTTTGCACCACAATACAAGTCTCAATAAATTTAAAAAGCTTCAAGTCATACAAAATATATTCTCTGATTACAATAGAATTAGATTAGAGATGAGTAACAGAAAGATAACTGGAAAATTATCAAATATGGAGAAACTAAATAACCTATCATTAAAGGAGGAATAACAAAGAAAATTTAAAAGATTCAAAAATTTGTGGAATGTTGCTAAACCAATTGTTAAGGGGAAATTTATAGCATGAAACACCTATATTGGAGAAGAAAGATCCTCAAACAATAATCTCAGCTTCCACCTTAAGAAACTAGAAAAATAAGTAGAATAAAGGGAATAAATAATAAATATCAAATAAACGGAAATCAATAGAAAACACAAGAACAGAGAAAACTACAACAAAAACATTGAGATGATCAATAAAATTCATAAACCTCTAGCTAGACTCACTAAAAAGAAAAGAGAATATACAAACTATTAATATCAGGAATAAGAGAAGTGATATCTTTATAGAATCAACAGATTTAGAAGCCTAGTTGGTTCATAGTATAAACAATGTTATACCAATAAATTTGACAACTTACCTGAAATGGACAAATTCCTTGAAAGATACAAGCAACTCACTTAAAAAACTAAAGAAGGTAATCTGAATGGCCCTGTATCTACTAAAGAAATTGAAGTTTATTTAAAAAGCTTCCCACAGTGAAAACTCAAGGCCCAGGTAGCTTGACAGGTGAATTCTTCCAAACATTTACAGAAGAAACAATACCAGTTCTTTTTTTTTTTTTTTCTTCTGTTTTTATTTTTTTTTCTTTTTTACAAATAGTTTATTGTCAAATTGGTTTCCACATAACACCCAGTGCTCATGCCCACAAGTGCCCTCCTCCATGCCCAGCCCCCCTCCTCCGCCCACATCCATCAGTCCTCAGTTTTTGTCAGCATTCAAGTGTCTCTCATGGTTTGACTCTCTCCCTTTCCCCCACCATTTCCCTCCTTCTTCTCCCCTTAGTTCCTCAGTTAAGGTCCTCCTAATCCTCCTATACGTGCAAACATATGATATTTGTCCTTCTCTGCCTGACTAATTTCGCTCAGCATAACACCCTTAAGGTCCATGCATGTTGCTACACATGGCCAGATTTCATTGTTTCTCATTGCCATGTAGTAGTATTCTATGGTATAGATAAACCACATCTTCTTGATCCATTCGTCCGTTGATGGACACTTCGGCTCTTTCCATGTTTTAGCTATTGTGGAGAGTGCTGCTATGAACATTGGGGTGCATATGCTCCTATGCATCAGCATTTCTGTATCCCTTGGGTAAATTCCTAGCAGTGCTATTCCTGGGTCATAGAGGAGTTCTATTATTAGTTTCCTGAGGAACCTCCACACTGTTTTCCAGAGGGGCTGCACCAGTTGAAACAATACCAGTTCTACACTAAATCTTTCAGGAAATTGAAGAGGATGAAAGATTCTCCAAATCATTCTATGCAACCAGCAGTACCCTGATACTAAAATCAGACAAAGACTACAAAAGCAACTACAGATCAAATCCTCCATGAAAATAGAGTACAAACTCTACAAATGTAATCAAATCATCCAATGGTCCATATTAAAAAATGATACATCTTTATCAAATGGGGTTTGTGCCTGGAATGAATGTGGGGTTGGTTTAATGTAAGAAAAGCAATCACTGTAATTATATTATATTATATTATTATATATTTATTATATATAATTATATAATTGTATATTTTTCTATATAATATATGTTGTATATTAACAAACTATAAGAGTAAAACCCTATGATCATCTCAAGAGATTCTAAAAAAGCATTTAATGAAAATCAAACATCCATTCCTGAGAGAAGCTCTCAGCCAACTAGGAATAAAATTAATTTCTGCAACCTTACAAAGGATATCTATGAAAACCTACTTAATGTAAAAAGACCAACACTTCTCCTCTAAGATCAGGAACAAGACAAAGATATCTGTTTGAACCACTGCTCTCCAACATGGTACTGAAGGTTATAGTAAATGTAATTAGGTAAGAAAAAGGAAAAAAAGAAAGTCATCCAAATTGAAGAGTTAAAAACTATCTTTATTCACAGATGTGA
The DNA here is from genome assembly GCF_003009895.1 of Hyaena hyaena. Classification (NCBI taxonomy): domain Eukaryota; kingdom Metazoa; phylum Chordata; class Mammalia; order Carnivora; family Hyaenidae; genus Hyaena; species Hyaena hyaena. Next base: position 172,773 of record NW_024081376.1, on the reverse strand, counting down.
CTGTTTATGTGAAACATCTGATGGAATCTACAAGCAAGAACTAGAAAGTTAGTTTAGCAAGTCTGAAGATTAATAAACAAAAACCAATTGTATCTCTAGGTTAGCAACAGTCATAAATTGAAATTAAAGTAACATTTACAGTAGTATCAAAAATATTGAACACTCAGGGATAAACCTGACAAAATATATGATCTTTACACTGAAAGCTACCAAACATTCCTTAGAGAAACTACAGGGACCTAAATAAACAGAGAAATAAGTGTTGTTCATCAGTCAGAAGATTCAGAATTGTTAAGATATCAATTCTTTCTAAATTGATTTATATAGAAAGAATAGATTTAATTTGGTCTAAGATCTGAGATTTGATCTGAGATTTGATATCGTCTCAATCAAAATTGCCACAGGATTTTTGTAGAAACTGAAAACCAGATTCTAAAATTTATATGGTATTGTAAAGGACGTATTATATGGAAATGTAAAGGACATAAAATAGCCAAAACAACTTTGAAAAAAAAGGAAAGGAGAACAAATTTGGAGAACTAACACTATCCAGTTTCAAGAGTTATTATATAAACCACAGTAATAAACCAGTGTAGTATTGCATAAACATATAAAAATAGGTCAATGGAATAGAGACTTCAAAATAAAGTACATTCACACATATATAGACAACTGATTTTTTTTAAAAGGTGCAAAGGCAATTCAGTGCAGAAAAGACAGTCTTTTCAGCAAATGATTCTGAAACAGTTGGTATGCATATGCAAAAGTATGCTTCAATCCATGCCTCATATTAAAAAATTAATTCAAAATGCACCATACAGCTAAGTGTGAAATCTAAAACTATGAATCTTCCAGAAGAGACCATAGGAAAATCTTTGTTACCTTGGGTTAGGCAAAGCCTGACCCATGAAAAAACATATTGATAAATTGAACTTCATCAAAATTAAAAACTTCTCTCTTAAAGATGTTGTTAAAAGAATACAAAGGCAAGCAGAAACAGGGAGAAAATATTTGCAAATGTATTTTTAGTATAGGTTTTGTATCCAGGATATATAAGAATTCCTGAAATTCAGTAAGAAAACAAACAACCCACTTTAAAAATAGACAAAAGATTTGAATAGAGAATTCTCCAAAGAAGATCCATGAATGGCAAATAAGACATGAAAAGATGTTCAATATCATTAGTCATTAGGCCAATGACAACTAAAACCTTGGGGTACCTGGTTGGTTCAGTTAAGTGTCTGACTCTTGATCTAAGTGTAGGTCATGATCTCACAGTTTGTAGGATCAAACCCCATATTGGGCTATATGCTGACAGCATGGAACCTGCTTGGGATTCTCTCTCTCCCTCTCTCTGCCCCTCTCCTGTTTGTGTGCGTGCATGCATGTTCTCTCTCCCTCAAAATAAATAAGCCAAAAAAAAAAAAAAACCACACTAAAAACTGCAATAAGATACCACCATACATGTATTAAAATGGCAAAAAAAACTGACCACATCAAGTGTTGGTGAGGATGTTGAGGCAACCAAACTCTTGTACACTGCTGGAGGAGATGCAAAATGGTACAATGACTTTAGAGGATAGTTTGGAAGTTTCTTGAAAAATTTGATACACCTAATAATATGATTCAGCGATCCCACTCCTAGATATTTTCTTAAGAGATGAAAACATATGTGCAAATACTTGTACACAAATGTTAATAGTTTTATTTCTAATAGGGCAAAAGACTGGAAACAACCCTAAAGTCCCTCAGCAGGTGAATGGCTAACAAATTGTGGCTAACAAATATGTGGCACACCCACATAACGGAATATTATTCAGCAATAAAAAGGAACAGTTATTGATACACATGACAACATGGGCAAATCTTAAAATCATTATGCTGAATAAAAGAAGCCAGACAGAAAAAGAGCACATACTTAGGATGCCTTTTTATACAACTCCAGAAAATGCAAGCTATTCTGTGAGGGAGAAAGCAGTGGTTGCTTGGGGGGAGGAAGTTGTACAGGCTGAGTAGAAGAAAGGGATTCCCAAGGGTCACAAGGAAACTTTGGAGACAGAAGGAATGCTACACAGCCATGGAACAAGATGAGAGGAGACTAGAAAGATGCTGATGCTAAGAGTAATAGTAATGATGCTGTCTATCATTTGATGGGCACTGACTGTGTGCTTCATGTCTGTTAACCCTTGCTCCTGTCCTATGTGGAAGCTGTTATCATTTCATCTTAGGAGGAAATGAAAGTGATGAGGAGCCACGCCAGTCAGAGTGGCTAAAATGAGCAAATCAGAGAACTCTAGATGCTGGCGAGGATGTGGAGAAACGGGCACCCTCCTGCACTGTTGGTGGGAATGTAAACTGATACAGCCCCTCTGGAAAACAGTGTGGAGGTTCCTCAGGAAACTAACAATAGAACTCCCTTATGACCCAGCAATAGCACTGCTAGGAATTTACCCAAGGGATACAGAAATGCTGAGGCATAGGAGCACATGTACCCCAATGTTCATAGCAGCACTCTCCACAATAGCTAAAACATGGAAAGAGCCTAAGTGTCCATCAACAGACGAATGGATCAAGAAGATGTGGTTTATCTATACCATGGAATACTACATGGCAATGAGAAACAATGAAATCTGGCCATGTGTAGCAACATGGATGGACCTTGAGGGTGTTATGCTGAGCGAAATAAGTCAGGCAGAGAAGGACAAATACCATATGTTTGCACGTATAGGAGGATTAGGAGGAACTTGACGGAGGACCAAGGGGGAGAAGAAGGGCGGAAATGGTGGGGGAAAGGGAGAGAGGCAAACCATGAGAGACTCTTGAATGCTGACAAAAACTGAGGACTGATGGATGTGGGGGGGAGGGGGGGATGGGCATGAAGGAGGGCACTTTGGGGATGAGCACTGAGTGTTATGTAGAAACTAATTTGACAATAAACTATTTGTAAAAAAAAAAAAAAACAGTTACTAAAGAAAAAAAAAAAAAAGAAAGTGATGAGGAGCAAGGGCTCATACAGCTAATAAGTTGTGAAGCTAGAATTTTAACCTACATCTGTATGATCCCAAAGCTCTTAACATGAAACTGCCCCCCATTCCCAGGCCAGTAGACACATGTGAAGACATGCATGTTCACCTGTACACATACAAGACCGCATAAACACACGCACGCACACACACTCACTTTGCATATACACATATGTGCTTGCATACATGCATATTCATATGTATTTGAATACGTGCACACAAAATGATCACCCATGCACATACACACATGTATGCAGACACCTATGTCCCCAGAAGACACTTACATATACACATACACATTTGCATGACACATCCAAACACACACATTTGCACATACACATAAGCACACACACTTAGGTCATGCATCTAAGAATCTATATTCTGCTCTTTTGGTTCTGGTTTCCAACTGCTGCAAACCACTGCCAGCCTCTCCTAGTCCAGGCCCCAGGAATCTTCAGGACACTGAAAGTTCTGAGACCAAGGTGAAATTATGCTCAGACCCCTGATCTGGGAACTGCATGCAAGTCAGGGCAATCAGATGCATCACATTTTCTCATGAAAGAAACTTCTGACAGGCTTATTAACCTTTGAAAATACCAGCTCTCTGTCCAAAGGACTTCCGGAATCCAGATCGAACTGAAAAATAATCTTGTGACAGACCACCCGGTTATGAGCTGATGGGAATTACTTTCAACCCAGGCCAGCACGTCCCTCTGACAAAATGTTCCACATACCAAACCTGACAGCAGCCGGCTCTGGGGAGCAAGAGAGCCAAGTGTCAGCTATTATAGATTGTATCCCTGATGGCCGTGACATGGGGTGATTACTCTAGGCCTCCGTCATTGTGGGGGCATCTGGGATGGCAGGAAGGAGCTGGCCTAAGTGCCTTTGACATTTATGTCACTGTGCTATAGGACAGAGGGTCTGCCTGTTATCACAGACAGATGTAGCCTTGGCCTCTGGCAATCATTTTCTGTCTTGAATGCTCAGTTTGGGATAGAATTATAGTTGAGCGGGTGCTGTCAGAAGCAAAGAGACAGAGTATCGTGTGGAAATTTGGAGATAAACTGATAACTCCAGGGTTGGAGGAAGTGACTCATCCACTCCCACTGTTTCAGGGTGGAAGACAGTCTTCCTGCTTGCTCTTTTTTGGGTCACCTTCTGGACTCAGAAGACAGTCTGTATCATTTCTGGAAGTCTCCGTGTTTTTCCTTACCCCAGGAAACACATGTGAAACTACTTTTCCACCATAATAGCTGCCAGGGATCCCAGAGTGTACCTTGTGTTTGCTTTGAATAAGTTGGATGGCCTTGGGCAAACCCAACTTTGGAGCCTCAGGTTATATGTATAGAAAATGGTCGTATTGGTGCCTGTTCCGTCTGCCTCGCCAACATGCCATGAAGACCAGCAGGACTGATGAGAAGACAGTGCCTTCCGAACGAAGGGATGGCGGCTGTGCTTTGTCACATCTTTCCACATCCTCACCATGACTCAGGGTATTTCTTCTCAGATGCAAATTTGCTCAGGCTTCTAGGCACAAATGTTTTCCGTCTTCCTCTAGAACTATCAGAAATAACTTCCAGGCTTCCAGATCCTGGTTCCTCTTCTCTTGCATGGCTGTGACTGTCCCACCGCTCGGTGGCCTGCTATTCCTTCAGGTTCTGGTATCACGGTCAAGTGTACAGGCCCCAGCAGCACCATCAAACTTCTTGTTCCTGCAGCTACCAACACAACCCAGCTTTTTCTCAACTAATGACTGCTTTCTGTTGCTCGGAGAAAAGAGGCAGAGAGGAAGGAAGGCCTTCTGGTTCCTTCCACAAGACCTATCCACACTCAACTCACCTTTAACTTCTTGCTTCCTGGTACAAAGACTGCTTCCCATCAGTGGCCAGTGTCCCCACTGAGTGTCTTGTTCTCTGCAGCTTCCATGGGAGCCTCCCATCATTACTTGTCCCTTATCATTTCACTTCTTGCCTTGTTATCCATCTCTTCGCAGTGCAAAAAGGGGCTTTGGCCATGGAGTCTATGTCTGTAGGACCATGTTGGGAATTTGGACCTGAACTGGGGCAGGGAAAATACACTCTGGGTGAAGATATAAATGGGACAGATGTGGTCCTTGGGGAAGAGGATGTTTTGAAGACCTGTTGAAGTTTCAAGTGTTTGCTGGAGATTGCAAGGGCTCTTGGATTTTCCAGGTGGTCACTTTTCTTTCTCAGGCCCTGTCCTTCCTCTTTCCATCGCTCTACATCCCTCTTCCAGTCTTCTGCCCCCAGATCCTCATCTTGAAGAATTCTAAAATTCCAGGGAAAAATCCCAGTCCCTTTAGGAAAACAATGAAAATTCAGACCCCCGTAAAATCACTGACAGTTGAGTAATTGAAATGTCACTATACTTTTGCTTTACAAATAATAATACACACTCTTGCTCCACAGAGCTGGTGATTCCAGATTTGACCTGATGAATCCTACCACTGGATGCATTTAGGGTGTTTTAGGACTGTCAGAGGGCCCGCCCTCTCCATTTCCTAGGGAGTGAATAGGACCTCACCTAGGCCATTCTGTTTCTCTTGCCAGGAACTTGGATTTGATGGAAAGCAAGTAGTTGGAATCAAGACATTCTGACAAGAGCCTCCTGGAGAGATTTCTCTTGAGTTCTTGCCTCTGGGAACCGTGGAGCTTCCATCCTTCAAGGCCTTCCTGCAGCTTTGGTATTCAGCTTTCCCTTTAACTCTGTAAGATAGTCAACATCTTTCCCAACACCTCCATCTCTGTTTTGACAGGAAATATTTCTGTGGCTTATAACCAGATAACCTTAACTGATAAGCTTTCCTTCTGAGGATCTTCAGACAGGCACCGACTTGCTGCCACGCAGCCCATCTTGCACCCATCCCATTTACGAAATGCCAGACATCAAATCCTCAAAGTCCTTTATCCTCAAAGTCTGCAAGGTAAGTGCTCTCATTATACCCATTTTGTAGGTGAGGAACTGATATTCTGAACAATGTGGGCAACTGTCCAAGGTTAAAGGTAGAACTAGGAAACTTGGTTAATACTTGTCAGTAAAACTTATTGTGGCCCAAGTAAAGGAGATTAATGAAAGGGCCATGGGAAGGTCTCTGGCCAAGACAGCACCTTTCCTCATCTCTTTCTTTCTCAAAGCACACAGTCAGCCATCTCTGCTTCTGCTCCATCTTCCAGCCTTTTTCTGTTCACTGACTTTCTCTGCTCACTCATCAGTGAATATATTGCCAAGAAAGGCAGCTCCAAATCTAACTATAAATAGTAATTAATTTCAGGGTTCTACCACCAACTACAGTTTCCATGTTTCTTAGTTTAAATAGTAAGAGAAAATATGGTGCTTTGACAGCTGAGGTAGGCTGAAAAATATCCTTCCTTCCCCAAAGATATCTACCAGTAATCCTTAGAACCTGTGAATGTTTTATAGAAACAGGGTCTTTATAGAAGTGATTAAGTTAACTATTTTAAGATGGGGAGATTATCCTAGATTATCAGGGCAGGTTCTATCAGAGTGAGGGAAAGGAAGATTGGGCACAGCCAGAAGAGGTTAGGTGAAGGTCAAGGCAGAGATTGGAATGATGCGGCCATAAACCAAGTAACGCTTGCAATCACCAGAAGCTGGAAGAGACAAGGAGTAGATTCTCCCCTAGAGCCTCTGAAGGGAGGATACTTTGCTTTCAGCACAGTGATACTGATTTTGAATTACTGGCATCCATAACTGTGAGAGAATAGATTCCTGTTGTTTTAAGCCACCAAATTTTTGTAATTTGTCACAGTGGCTACAGGAAAGGAATACGGCAGCTAGTGGATTCATTCCCCTTACATTAGGTGTCCACTCATTGTCCAAACAGTGTTATCCAGGGGGATGTTGATATGAAAACATAGCCAGTGAGGCCTATCCTCTCAGCAGTGCCTATGAGAATGAAGTAGGTGGTTGATTCTTAGAGAAAGGGCATGGGCTGGGAGACACTTGGATGCATCTCACTGACACTCACTGACACCTGCTACCTGCTGTGATGTAGGTGTGAGCAGAAGTGTGGGGAAGCATAGGGCAGCAGCCATGCCTGAATGCAGCACCAAGCCTAGGGCTCTCTCCTTCCCTACCCAAACAGGGAGTCTGTTCAGAAACAGAGGTCTTAATACGCAGTGGTAGAAAAGAGGTAAGGTTAGAAGATAAATCTACCTGTCCAACTAACTCAAACAAGTGTTAACATCCTTCTTTAGCCAGGCCTTGGGATGAGTTCTTAGCACAAGATTTGCACATCCTGGACAGCTGGAAAGAAAATAACAGGATCATTTAATCATTCATTCAGTCATGTATTTAACAAATGTTTGCTGTGTATAGACATGTACCAGGTTAGGTGACATATGTAGAGTGATTATCTTCATGGGATGAGAAAAGTAAGCAGATAAATGAGCAAAATAATCACAAATTGAGAAATGGGTTATGAAGTAATGAGGTAAGGTTCTCAAGACAGAATGAAGTGTATGAGTTGATATGAAGGTGGTGGTGGCAATCAGTTATATTTGGCATGGGGGATGGTGTGTGATAACGTGGAACGGGTAAATCGAATAGGCAGTTGGATTTAAACCTGGGGCCAGGAGAAAAGGTTTGGACAGGCAATGGAAATCGGTTAGAGCCATGGAAACGAAGGAAAGGTCCAGGAAGAAAAAAAAAAAACATATAAGGGAGATGTTGTAAGTTTTATCTTTGGCTGTACGCATACAGAGGACACGAACATCTTCCACATGTAAAGAAGCGGATTACAAGAAAATTGTAAAGGGGCGCAGTCTCGCCTTCCACCTCTCTCAACCGGACTACACTTCCCAGAATGCCGCGCGAAGCGCGCGAGACCCGAAATGGCTCACAGCCGCTTCCGGCGCCGACGGCCCCGGACAATCATGGCGACACTCAGAGCGTCTGTGTCGCTGTGGAGCCTCCTGACAGGTTCTCGGAGCGCCGAGCGGGTTTGTTTCCGGGCCCGAACTCGGCCCCAGCTCGGCACCCTGCTCCAGCCGCTGCCCGGGCCCTGCGGGGCGGCGTTGCCATGCCGTCGGCTTGGCTCTGAGGCGGGTAAGTGACCCGTCAGATGTCCCCGGCGCGTATTTATGGGAGACCCAGAACCTGCTTGTGGCTGAAGAGAACCACGCGGACCCCACCCCCTTACGCCAGTCTCCCGCTTCTCTAGCAGTGCACTCTTAGGCCCAGCCGGCGCCGTCCTGTACCTTGTACCTGCAGGGTCTGTCATCGTCTGCCTTTGTAATTCCTTCTCGCACTTAACTAACGGTGCTTGAGATCGGCTCCTTGCTATGTTCGGCACGGTGGTATGTTTAGGGGATACGGCCAACTAAACGGGTTTTTCTTCGAGGGAACTCGTGGCTCAGGGGGGGAGTGGCAGTGCAGTGTGACCCAGGCGGTGGATAGGGGAACGCACATAGGTGTAGCACTCTAGGTGGGAAGGGTTCCTGGAGGTTGTGACGAGCGCCGAGACCTGGCTAACCGTGCTATAGTGAGAAAACAGGAAGCATTTCAGGCAGAGGAAACAGCATAAGCGAAAGTGAGCAAAATGAGACTGAACACAGTTAGTTTGGAAACCCGTGTTTTATGTAGGATTGATAAGGGTTGGTTATGGCGTTGGCTCTACGTTTAAAAGAAATCAGTGTTGGGGCGCCTGGGTGGCTTAGTCGGTTGGGCGTCCGACTTTCGCTTAGGTCATGGTCTCGCGGTTGGTGGGTTCGAGCCCCGCGTCGGGCTCTGTGCTGACTGCCGGCTCAGAGCCTGGAGCCTGTTTCAGTCTGTGACTCCCTCTCTCTCTGACCCTCCCCCTGCTCACGCTGTCTTTCTCTCTCTCTCCTAGAAATAAATAAAAATCTTAAAAAAAAAAAAAAAAGAAATCAGTGTTGCTTCTCAGGTTTCTGACTTGCGCAGTTGAGTGGAGAGTAATCCCATTTATACCAAGACAGAGAAGATCAATTGTAGGAATAGGCTTTTGGTGGGGAAAGGGGGAGGTGAGGGAAGAAGAGGCAGGAGTACATAAGAGGAGCTTGGAAGGAAAGCAGAATTAAACGTCTGTTTGCGCACGTTAAATTTGAGGTGCTTTTGAAATTCGAGTGTAGGTATCAATCATATCTGAAGTGAGAAACATTTGGTAAAAGTGGTAACTCAAGCCGGGGGGACTGGGTGAGACTGACTGAGGAGAGAATAGTGCTGAACACGTATTGTCTGCCTTAAGTGGCCTGGGTGCTAGAGATGAGTATGACAGGGTTCTGGACTTTGGAGGAGCACAGTGTTTATGGGACGCAGTGAGTAAGCAAACTACCTTAGTTTTTTTTCTAAATTATGTTGGCAGTCATTGGTGAGTTTCAAGCATGCACGATCTTGATTACATTTAAAAATTTGTTTTATTGAGATACAATTAACATACAGCATTGTGTAAGTTTAAGGTGTGTAACACAATAATAGTATGTCATGAAATTTGTATGTCATGAATTATTACCATAGTAAAATTAGTTTACATCTTTTCTTTCCTGTAGATATAAAGAAAAAAAATTTTTTCCCTGTAGTAAGAACTCTTAGGATCTACTTTCTTAACAACTTTCATATATGCTATCCAGCAGTATTAACCATATCATGTTGTACATTGAATCCCTAGTTCTTATTTATCTTTTAGCTGGAAGTTTCTCCCTTTTGACCACCTGCATCCACTTCCCCCTCCTCCTACCCCTTCATCTGGTAACTCTAAGACCACAAGTCTGATCTCATTTTCTTTTTTCTTTTAAAATCTTTATTTGTTTTGGGAGAGAAGAGAAAACCTATGAGTTGGAGAGAATCTAAAGCAGGCTCCTTGCTGTCAGTGCAGAACCAGACATGGGGCCCGATCCCAAGAACCATGAGATCATGACCTGAGCCGAAATCAAGAGTGAGATGCTTAACTGACTGAGCCACCCACCCAAGCACGACCTGATCTCTTTTTCTGAGTGTTTAAGATTCCTTGTACAGTTGAGATCATACAGTCTTTCTCTGCGTGACTTATTTCACTTGGCATAATGCCTTCACTGTTCATCCATGTTGTCCCCAATGGCACAGTTTGCTCCTTTTTTATGGCCAAATATTCGATTATGCATGCACACATGTACATACACACACACACACACACACCACAACTTTATTATCCATTGATGGATATTTAGTTGTCTCCATATTGTGGCTATCGTAAATAATGTTGCTGTGAACATAGGGGCTCATATCTTTTCAAATTAGTGCTTTTGGCTTTTTTTTTGGTAAATAGCATAGTGGAATTAACTGGGTCATATAGTATTTCTGTTTTTAGTTTTTTCAGGAACCTCCATACTGGTTTTCACAGTGGCTGTACCAGTTTACATTCCCACCAGTGTTGTACTAGAGTTCCCTTTCCTCCACATCCTTGCCAGCACTTGTTGTCTTGTCTTTTTGAGTCTAGTCTTTTTTTTTTTTTTAATGTTTACTGATTTTTGAGAGGCAGAGACAGTGCGTGAGCAGGAGAGAGAGAGGGAGGCACAGAATCCCAAGCAGGCTCCAGGCTCTGAGCTGTCAGCACAGAGCCTGACTCGGGGCTTGAACCCACAGACTGCGAAATCATGACCTGCGCTGAAGTCAGATGCTCAACCAGCTGAGCCACCCAGGCGCCCCATTTTTGAGTCTAGTCTTTATGACAGGTGTAAGGTATTATCTCAGTATGGTTTTGATTGGCATTTCCCTGATGATTAGTGATATTGAGCATCTTCTCATGTGTCTTTTGGTTATCTGTATATCTTCTTTGGGAAAATGTTTATTCAGGTCTTTAGCCCATTTTTAATCAGATTATTTGTTTTTTTGGTGTTGAGTTGTATTCTTTAGATATTTTGATACTAATCCCTTATCTGATTTATCATTTGCATTCTCCCATTTAGTAGGTTGCCTTTTCATTTGTTGGTGGTTTTCTTTGCTGTGCAAAAGCTTTTTATTTTGATGTAGTTCCAATAGTTTGTTTTTGTTTCTCTTTCCTGAGGAGATGGAGTAGACAAATGTTGCCGTGGCTGATGTCAGAGAAATTACTGCCTGTTTTTTTTTCTAGGAGTTATGCCTTTAACACATTTTTAGCTTATTTTTTGTGCATGGTGTAAGAAAGTGGCCCACTTTCATTATTTTGCATGTAGATAACCAGTTTTCCCAGTATTATTTGTTGAAGAGACTGTTTTGGTTTTTTTTTTCCATTGTAATAGTCTTGCCTCCTTTGTTGTAAATTAATTGACCACGTAAGTGTGGGTTCATCAGGGATATTGGCCTATGGCTGTATTTCTTTTCTTTTCTGGTCTTGGTATCAGGATAGTGCTGGCCTCATAGAATGTATGGAAGCTTTCTTTACTCTTCTACTTTTTTTTTTTTTTTTTTAAAGTAGGCTTTATGTTTAGTGTAGAGCCCAGTGTAGGGCTTGAACTCATGACCCTGAAATCAAGACCTGTGTGAAGATCAAGAGTCGGCTGCTGAATTCATTGAGCCACCCAGGTGCTCCTATTATTTTGGAAAGTTTAAGGAGAAAGAGTACTAACTCTTCTTTACATGTTTGGTGGAATTCACCTGTGAATCCATCTGGGCTTGACTTTGTTGGAGTTTTTTTAAAATTGTGATTTAACTTTATTTTACTTGTAAGGGGTCTGTTCACATTTTCTGTTTCTTCCTGCTTCAGTTTTGGAAGATGGTTATGTTTCTGGGAATTTACCCATTTCCACTAGATTGTCATACAGTTTTTCATGGTAGTCTCTTATAATCCTTCGTATTGGGTGCTGGTTCTTCTGTTTTAATTCTAATTTTATTTGAGTCCTTGTTTTTTCTTGATGAGTCTGGCTATAAGTTTATCAATTCTGCTAATCTTTTCAGTGAACCAGCTCTTGATTTCATTGATCTTTTCTATTTTTTTACTCTCTTTCATTTATTTCTGCTCTAAATTTTTTATTTTATTCCTTCTAATGTTGGGTTTTGTTCTTTTTCTAATTTCCTTCAGGTAGAAGGTTAGATTGTTTATTTGACATTTTTCTTGTTTCTTTGGTAGGCCTGTATTCCTGTAAATTTCCTTCTTAGAACTGCTTTTGTTGTGCTCCAAAGATTTGGGGCTGTTGTGTTACCATTTTCATTTGTCTCCGTATATTCCTTTTCGATTTCTTTGTTGACCTATTGGTTGTTTAGGAGATTGTTGCTTAGCCTCCATGTATTTGTGTTGTTTTTTTTAAAAAAAATTTTTCCCCTTGTACTTGATTTCTAGTTTTATACTGTTATGGTTGGGAAAGATGCATGATATGATTCAATTTTCTTAAATTTATTGAGACTTGTTTTGTAGTCTAACATGTGATCTATCCTGGAGAATGTGCCATGTGCACTTGAAAATAATGTGTATTCTCTTGTTTTTGGATGGAATATTCTGTATAGATCTCCTGAGTACATCTGGTCTAACGTGTCATTCAAAAGCATTGTTTCCTTATTGATTTTCTGCCTGGATGTTCTATCCATTGATTTAAGAGTGGTGTTAAAGTGCCCAGCTATTATTGTATTACTGTTAGACATAATTTATGTCTATTAATATTTTACTTTATGTATTTAGCACCTCAATGTTGAGTGCATAGATATTTACAATTATTATGTCTTCTCTTTGGAGTGATCCCTTTATCATTATGTAATTCCCTTTGTTTCTTGCTACTGTCTTAGTTTTAAAGTCTATTTTGTATGATGTAAATATTGCTACTTTGATATTTTTTTACCTCCCATTTGCATGGAATAGCTTTTCCCATCATTTCACTTTCAGTCTCTCTGTATCTTGAGTTCTGCAGTGAGTCTCTTGTAGGTGGCACATAAATATTTTTTTTTTCTTAAATCCATCTTCTACCCTGTATCTTTCGTTTGGAGAATTTAGTCCATTTACATGTAAAGTAATTATTGATAGGTATTATACTTATTGCCATTTTATTAATTGTTTTCTGGTGGTTTTTGTAGTTCTCTGTTCCTTTCTTTTGCTCTCTTGTTGTTTGGTGGCTTTCTTTAGTGTCATGTTTAGCTTTTTTTCTTTCTTTGTGTGTGTGTGTGTGTGTGTATGTGTGTGTGTATTACAGATTCTTGATTTGTGGTTACCAGGGGTGCATATATAATATCATATATGTATAGCAGTCCCTATTAAGGTGATGGTTGGTTAAGTTTGAACACATTCTGAAAGGACTATGTTTTACTTTTTTCCTCCATGTTATATATATATATGTATATATAGATGATATCATATTTTACATCTTTTTATTTTGTGTGTCCTCTAGTTTTTTTTTAAATTTTTGTAGATATAGGTGATTTTACTGCTTTTGTTTTTTTTACTTTTTTTTTTTTTAAAAATGTTTTATTTATTTCTAGCAGAGAGAGATACACACACACAGGGTGAGCAGGGGAGGGTCAGAGAGAGAGGGAGATACAGACTCTGAAACAGGCTCCAGGCTCTGAGCTGGCAGTCAGCACAGAGCCCGACGCGGGGCTCGAACCCACGAACCGCGAGATCATGACCCAAGCGAAAGTCGGACGCTCAACCGACTAAGCCACCCGGGCGCCCCTGTTTTTTTTTACTTTTTTTTAACTTTTTTTTTTTTTTTAACAAATAGTTTATTGTCAAGTTGGTTTCCATATAACACCCAGTGCTCATCCCCACAAGTCCCTCCTCCATGCCCATCTCTCCCCTCCCCCCCACACCCATCAGTCCTCAGTTTGTTCTCATCATTCAAGAGTCTCTCATGGTTTGCCTCTCTCCCTCTCTTCCACCATTTCCCCTCTTCTTCTCCCGCATGGTCCTCTGTTAAGTTCCTCCTAATCCTCCTATACGTGCAAACATATGATATTTGTCCTTCTCTGCCTGACTTATTTCGCTCAGCATAACACCCTCAAGGTCCATCCAGGTTGCTACACATGGCCAGAGAACTCAGAGCTGGACCCAAAGGTATGCAGCCAACTAATCTTTGACAAAGCAGGAAAGAATATCCAATGGGAAAAAGCCTCTTTAACTGCTTTCGTATTTTAACTTCCATAGTGGTTTTCTAAGTGATTAATCTTCTTTACTGTATGTTTGGTCTTACTAGTGAAATTTTTTCCTTTCACAGTTTTCTGAATTGTAGTTATTGTCTTTTATTTATTTATTTTAACCACTTAAGGAATTACCTTTAACACTTCCTATAAGGATGATTTAGTGGTGATGAACTCCTTTAATTTTTGTTCATCTGGGTAACTCTTCATCTCTCTAATTCTGAATGATAGATAATTTGCTAGGTAGAGTATTCTTGGTTATAAATTTTTTTCTTTTCAGCACTTTGACTATGTCCTGCCGTTCCTTTCTGACTTTCAGATTATTTGCTGAAAAATTTGGTGATAGCATTATGGGATTTCCTTTGTATGTAATTGTTTTCTCTTGCTGCCTTTAATATTCTCTCTTTATCTCAAGTTCTGTCATTTTTATTATGTGTCATCGTTTGGACCTTTTTAAGTTCATCGTGTTTGGGGATTTTTGTGCTTTCTGAACTTGGATGTCTTCCCAGATGAGGGTAATTTTCAGCGATTACCTCTTTAAATAAATTTTCTACCCCCTTGTCTCTCTCTTTTTCTTCTGAGATCCCTATAGTACTATGTTATTGTGTTTGATGATGTTATAGAGGTCTGTTAATCTATTCTTACTCTTTGTTATTTTTTTCTTTTTGCTCTTCGGCTTGGTTGCTTTCCGTTACGCTGTCTTCCAGATCACTGACCCATTTTTCTGTATTCTCTTATCTGCTGTTGATTCCTTCTAGTGTATTTGTCCTTTCAGTTACTGTATTCTTCAACTCTCATTGGTTATTTTTTATATTTTCTATCTCTTTATTGAAGTTGTGAATTCATCTATTCTCCCTCAAGTCTAGTTGAGTATCTTTATAATTGTTACTTTGATCTTTTTATTAGGCATATTCCTTATCTCTGTTTTGTTTAGCTATTTTTCTGTGATTTTTGCCTTGTTCTTTCAATGTGGACATATTCTTCAGTCTCTTCATTTTTTTCTAACTCTGTTTGTGTATTAGGTAGATATGTCTCCTGATCTCTAAAGTAGTGTCCTTGTGTAGAAGGTCCTGTGGTGCCCTGTAGCACAATCCCTTCTTGTCAACAGACCACAGGGTCCAGGTTTGTCCCCTGTGTGGGCTGTGTGTGTCCTCATTTTGTGGCTAGGCCACAATTTCTGTGTGCATCCTGGTGGATTGGGCTGGCCCTTAGCTCAGTGGACTGAATGTCCTGCTTCATTTACTGTAGGCACGGTGGGCAGCGTTTGCTGTCTGTACTGTTGAGAGGCCTGGCTGCAGCTGCCACAGGCTTGCTAGTGGATAGCCTGGTTGTTTCCAGTTAGTCGCTGGGACGGCTGTGGGCCCACTGAAGGGGGCAGAGTTTGTTCCCCATGCAGCAGCTAAGAGGCCTGGCTAGCAGGAATTGAGTGAATGCTGTTGTGTGGAACTGTCTCCCCCACTTCCTGTGGCAGGAGTTGCTTTGGAGGGGTGCCTACCAAGGCAGGTGGGTTGGGTGGGACAGGTCCACAGGACAACACTGAGGCAAGGCACATGCTGCTAGCAAGATAGACAAAGGGTGTGTTAGAACTGGCTCCCTCAAGAGTCTGGCTGTCTACGCTTGGGGAGGGCAAGAAAAATGGCACCACCATCACTTTTGTTAAGTTTCCTGCAGATTCCTGTCTTTCTAGCACATGTCCTCAGATTAGTCAGTAAATTGCTTTCACATATGCCCCCGGTGCTTTTCCCACTGCTGCTTTTGTGCTGTGTCTGGGGTGAGTTATTTAACATGCTGGGTCTCAGTTTTTTAACCTCTGGCTCTCTCAGAGTTTAAAATCAGCACCACCTCATTTTCAAAGCCAGACCTTATGGGGACTCCTTTTTCTAGCGTGGGTTCCCCAGGGCTGGGAGAAGTTTATTCTGAGAGTCTGATCTTGCTCTGCTGTGCTTGTGATGTCCTTGTTTTTGGTTAGTTGAGCCAGGGGTTTGGTTCCTGTGTTTCCACCCTTCCTACCCTTTTGGATGTGGCCTTATTTCTACAACTAGCTGTGAGAGATCTGTTCTGCCAGCCTTCAAGTCATTTTCAGAGTTTGTTGCCATACATATAATTGTTGCCTCGGTGCATCCTTGGGTGAAGGTGAGCTTAGGATCCTGCCACTCCACTGTCTTCCCTGCATTTCTCCTCTGATTTCTTTCATCATTGTCTTTTAGTTTTCAACACAGAGCTCTTTCACCTCCTTGGCTAAATTTATTCCTAAGTATTTTGTGGTTTTTGATACTGTTGTCAGTGGGATTGCTTTCTTTCATTTTCATATAACTTACTGTTAGTATAGAAATGCTAGTGATTTTTAAATGTTAATTTTGTATCCTGCAACTTTATTGAATTTGCTGATTAGATCTAATTGTTTTTTTTTTTTTAATTTGGTAGCGTTTTTAGGATTTTCTACATACAAAATCCTATTGTCTGTAACCAGATACAATTTTACTTATTCTTTTCCAATTCTGATAACGTTTTCTTTTTTTTTTTTCCTCCTAATTGATTGGCTTGGACTTGCAGCAATATGTTGAATAGGAGACATCCTTATCTTACTCCTGAACTTTGAGGAAAGGCTTTCAGTCTTTCATGGTAGCTGTGGCCTTTATTATGTTGAGGTGTGTTCCTTCGCTACCTAATTTGTTAAGAGCTTTTATTATGAACCAGTGTTGAACTTTATCAAATGCTTTTCTGCATCTGTTGAAATGATATGATTTTTTTCTCTCATTCTGTTAGTGTGATGTATCACATTGATTTGTGTATGTCAAACCATCCTTGCATCCTAGAGATAAATTCTAATTGATCATGGTGAATGGTTTTTTTCATGTGCTGCTGAATTTGGTTTGCAAGTATTTTATTGAGAAATTTCACATCTGTGGTTATCAGGAATATTGGCCTCTGGCTTCTGGCAGTGTCCTTTTCTAGCTTTGATATCAGACTAGATTGGGTGTGTTCAGGGTGGTATGGCTGTAGAGTCTGGCTTTGGTATCAGGATAATGCTGGCCTCATAAAATGAGTGTGGGAGTGTTCTCTCCTGTTCAGTGTTTTGGAGGCATTTAAGAAGGATTGGCATTAATTCCTCTTTGAATGTTTGGTAAAATTCACGATCTGGTATTGGGTTTTTCTTTGTTGGGGGATTTATTATTGCTCATTGAATCTCCTTAATAGTAATTGGTGTGTTCAGATTTTCTGTTTCTTCCTCAGTCTTGGATTTTTTTCCATTTCTTCCTTTTCCTATTATTCCTTATCCTAGCAGCATTCATAGGTCATGTGGGCCAGATATCTTACAGTCATTCCTGACTTCTCCTTTACTCTCCACATCTAGCCAAACAACAGTAGTAACAGCAAGAGCTTTGTTACTTACTATATGCCAGTACTTACTGAGCTAAGTACCTTACGTATTTAGCACATTTAATCCTCACAATCCCAGAAATACCATACTTATCTCCATTTTACAAAAAAAAAAAGTGTACTAACACAGAACATACTGCCTGTTATATCTTATAAATCTCTCTTTAATCCTTTATTTCCCACTGCCACTACTCTGATCAAGGCTATCCTCATCTCTTGCCTTAGCCTCCTAATCAGTCTCCCTGACTCCATTCTGACACCACTGTAGAGCATTCTCCACAGAACCAGTGTAATCTCTTAAAAATGTAGTCAAAACAATAGAAAAGAGTAAAACTAAAACCTGGTTATTTGAAAAGATAAGAAAATTCACAAACCTTTAGCTAGACTAAGCAAGGTAAAAAGAGAAAGGACCTAAATCAACAAAATTATAAATGAAAAAGGAGACATTACAACTCATACTACAGAAATACAAAGGATCCTAAAAGGCTAATGTGAATAATTACATGGTAAAAAGTGGGCAACCTAGAGGAAATGGAAAAATTCTTAAAAACATGCCCTACCAAGACTGCTGGTGTCCCTAAAAATCCCTGGGATATGTGGATGGAGGATGATCTTGGCTGAAGATTCTGATTTTAGAGTCACCAGCATATAAAAGTGATTAAAGTTATATTGCTAGGATATCATCCAATAAGAATATAGGAAGGGAGAAGAGAAGGATTTTTAGGGACACCAGCATTTACAGGACTAGCAGAGGAAGAGGTGGCTGGGAAGGAATGGTGCTTTTTTCCTCTCTCTCTTTTTTTTTTTTTCCTAATGGAGATGGCATAGGGGAAGTTAGGCAAAGGGATAGGCAAACTGGTAAGGCAGAGATATCTGGGTCTCCCGTCCTGTCCAAGCTTCTTCCATGAAACCCACATGGCCTTTTCAATTCCATGTCCAGTGATCTAAGCCTGTGTTTCCTAGTTGCAGCCCCTTAGCTTGGAATTTTCTTCCCTTTATTCTCTGTCCTGTTCAGGCCCCTGGGAAGTCTTCTTTGACCCTGGCATGCCCTTCTCTGCTCCAGGAGCATGTATGTGGCACTTGCACTGGGGACCACCAGGACAGACTAGAGCTGATACAGGCTCTAGAAACAAACTTTGGTTTGAGTCCTGACTCTGTCACTTAATAGCTAGTTGTCTTTAAGGAGGCTCTAGTATTTTCATTTATAAAATTGAGACATCCACACCTATCTTGTGGGTTGTTGTAAACACTCCTAAAAATGTATGTAATGCCTGACGTATAGGAGACAACTAAGTTATTACTACTTTACTTACTTTTAAAATTTTGCTTCTAAGTAATCTCCACATGCAATGTGGGGCTTGAACTCAAAACTCTGAGAATAAGAGTCCCATGCTTTACTGACTGAGCCAGTCAGGCACCCCAGATTAATTAGTTTTTTATATTGCTTTTCCACTAGATTGAGTGCCTTTTTCGCAGTATTCTTATCACTGTAAATGCTCAGTAAATGTTATCCAGGAAAGAATGAATGGATTTCATAGGGATTAACATTATGCATAATGAAGTAGACATTTTGTTCATCATTTCTGTTGTTAACTTTTCTGTTTTGAGGTCTTGTTGGCTCGTCATTTTTACCATCTTCTTATTTATTAAAATCCATTTTAACAGAATCTGGTAGCTCAGGGATCAAGAAACCTACATTTATGGATGAGGAAGTCCAAAACATACTCATCAAGATGACAGGCTTGAATCTACAGAAGATTTTTAAACCAGCTATACAAGAACTGAAGCCACCAACCTATAAGCTGATGACCCAGGCACAGTTGGAAGAGGTATGTGAATGCAGACATATTGCAGGATACTTTTCTTTAAAGGGTTAAATGAGATTTCCAGAGGCTCCCTTGGTGCTAAGAGCTGCTCTTCCATAGGCGCTCATGATGGGAGTTTCAGGCACAGACTGAGAAGAGAAATGGGAGCAGGCAGGCAGGCAGAGAGAGTGGCTGAAATTAGGCAGATGAGGGGTGGGGTGGGCACGTAGGTCAGGCCTGGGTGTCCAAGCAGAGCCTCTCTTCTGCTCCCAAACCTGCTTGAGCGTCCTTCGTTTGTCCTGCCTGCTTCAGCTTCCTTCCTCAGAAGCTTCTGCTGTGAGCTGCTTTGAGGCTGATGCTTTGGTGGAATTAAGAGATCCTGCTGAACTGCATCTTACTCTAGGCACCAGGGTCCTCCTGGAGTCATGCATATTGAATGCTTTCTGGAAAATGCTTTGGTGTATGAATGTGTGAAGTATTATTGCTCTCTCTAGTTTAAAAGTAAGTTACAGTCAGAGCAAAGCATTCAGATATCCAGTAGTATATCACATGAGTAAAAGGTCCCCCTGGCACTTCTCAGAGGTAATCACTGCTAACAGTGTGGCATGGAGCAGTGTGGTCAGTGGTTAAGAGCATGGGATTTGGAGTTGAGTTGCCAGGATTCAAGTCCCAGACTGCAACTTCTTAGAATTTACTTAACATTCGTGTGCTTTTATTTTCTCTTCCATGAAATAACAGTATCACCTAGTTCAGAAGGTAGTTGTGGGCATTAAATGAGCCAAATACTTTGAGAGTATGTGAACAGTATATGATACATAGTACATACACAATAAATGAAATTCTTCTTTCATTTCAAGCAGATTTTGTGGCCTGGCTCTGTCTCCGAGCATCCTTTGCTGTATTGAGAATGGTTGAGCCTATAGGTGGTGCTCTCAGCCACACCACAGAGGCAAAAGCCAGGGCGCTGGGGACTTTTCACTCACCCAGTCGTGGCTACAGCTTCTTTTCTTCTTAGTCCTTGGCATTTTTTATCAGTATCTGCTTTTGTCAGATGATGATTCTTGTCCATAACCTTGTAGCTTTCCTTAAGAAATGTTTTATTTCATTAGGCTACAAGAAAGGCAGTTGAGGCAGCTAAAGTGCGATTAAAAATGCCACCAGTTCTGGAAGAACGAGTGCCAATAAATGACGTGTTAGCTGAAGATAAGATTTTGGAAGGAACAGAAACAGCCAAATACGTGTTTACTGATATATCATATAGCATACCACACCGGGTGAGTATATGTCTAATTGCAAAATGATCTTTATTTGAAATATGTGGAGTTGGGCCTGAGGGATGAGGGTCAGCATCATTGTGACCCAGCTGTCTCTGAATCTTCCAAACCAGAATTCCTGTGATTGGGTGAGACTCTTGTGGAAGATCCAGCCCAGCATAAGGAAGAAGAAATGAGACTAGTCCCACATCATCATGTTACCATGTCCTTACAGATTATGGACACAGTATATTCCAGATTGACTGCAGAGAAAGGTGTGCTGAGACAGGACTAGGGATTTACAGACAGAAACCCACCCCCAAACCACAAATAGGCAGAAATCTTCAAGGCAGTGGCAGAAGAGGATTCTTCTGCCCAAGTTAGACTGACTTCCTAAGCTGAAACATTTGGGGGACATGGAGGGTTTCTTTCCTGTAAATTCTTGAGGATGCCAAAAAACCCAGACTTCCCAAAGGATACTCACTCTTAAGAATTTGCAGCAAGAATGACAGGTTTCCCCAGATAATTCTCAGATACTGCTGTTGCTTTTGGTGTGGTTTTTACTCTAGCTCCTTTCTCCTTAATGGCCAATTCCAAAAAAAACACTCTGGCACTTATAAAATAGGTCACTTTTGTGTTTGACTCTTTTCAAATAAGAGTGAAACAAGCGATTTACAGTTCAGCCCACATAGCAGTACTATGTAATGCTAGGGTTGGGGGAAGGGCCACACCACATTAATCTTTTTATCATACATGATTATGGTCAGGAGACATTTGAGCAATGTCCATGTCTGTACATCAACCACATGTATGTCTGACCTGATCAGAGTTTCATTTTAATTAAAAATTTTGCTTTGGGGTGCTTTAATGTATGTTTGCAGTGCTTTGAAGGCTGTTTAGGGGAGTGTTTTATAACCTGAAAGGGAGAGAGGAACTTAGAATTCAAATGACCATAATCGTTTTGAGAAATAATTGTTATTTAGGCATCTGCTGTTTTTTGTTTGCAGTACTTGATGAAAGTTTGATTATATTATCCTCAAAACACATTCAGAGACTCTCACACTCTGAAAAGTTGAGTCGGTACCATCTGATTAATTTAAAAATTAATCAGATGTATATCAGTTATCTGTGATGTGCAGAGTTCTGTGTAAGTCACTGGGTATTGCAAAGAATTGTAATCCATAGCTCCTGCCCGTCTTCAGTTCTCTAACAGTATCTAAGCAGTGTCAGGAATCTTGTACCTGATAAATTGCTACCTGAGCAACACAGACAGTGGGTGGAATTCAGAGGGAAACGATCTCATGGCCTGAGATTTGGTAGTTGGAAGAGTGAAGAGGCCGGAGGCAGGTGGACAATCTCTCTGGCACATTTATGTTTCCTTCCAGTATGAGGAATGAAAGAAGTGTGGAATTAAGATTCCACATTCTTGGGTTTGTTCCTTTTATCCCAGGGACTTTAGAGGTAGATCACAAAGTAGTAACATCTGTTTCAGTGAGACTTTGGGATGGGGAAATGAAACAGTTCGAAAGGTCTCACAGCACTTCTTTCCTCTGAAATGGATTTAGGTGAATCTCTGACCACCTTTTTTTAGTAGAACCATCTTATGTATTGAGCTCACTTTAGGACCATGGTTGGCAGTTAGTAAATACTTTCATTTTAGATTTCTGATTGTCAGAGGCAGAGCATTGATTAGTGAACTAAGTATCAAGTCTTGCCAAGTCTTTGAGGTTTAAAATTATCATTGAAATCGTATATAATTGCATTCTATGTCTCCCAGTTGCAGTTTATATTTTGATTGCAAGGTATTCTTATAATGGTGCTTAATGGAACACTGAAACTGAAAAGAAGTCTTCACAAACTCATCCTTGATTATGTTTTCTATTTCAGGAGCGTTTTATTGTTGTCAGAGAACCAAGTGGCACGCTACGGAAAGCCTCTTGGGAAGAACGGGACAGGATGATACAAGTTTATTTCCCAAAAGAAGGCCGTAGGGTTTTGACACCAGTAATTTTCAAGGAAGAAAATCTTAAGGTAAGGTGACTGTGGTTTCATAGAGTCAGTGGTGATGGTTTCTTTGTTGAACATTGGCTCTGGTGCTGCAGGGCATCCTGCTTGGATAAGCATAGATAGGCTTTTTTTTTTTTTTTTTTTTTTTAATATAAATCTAAGTTAACATATAGTGTAGTATTGGTTTCAAGAGTAGAATTTAGTTACTCCTCACTTACATATAACACCCAGTGCTCATCCCAACAAGCACCCTCCTTAATGCCCCTTGCCTATTTAGCCCATCCTCCCACCCAACACCCCCAGCAACCCTCAGTTTGTTCTCTGTATGTAAGGGTCTCTTATGGTTTGTCTTCCTCTCTGTTTTTGCTTCTCTTTCTTTATGTACATCTGTTTTGTTTCCTAAATTCCACATATGAGTGAAATCATGATACTGTCTTTCTCTGACTGTTTTACTTAGCATAACACACTTGAGTTCCATCCACGTTGTTGCATATGGCAAAATTTCATTCTTTTTGGTTACTGAGTAATATTTCCATTGTGTGTGTGTGTGTGTGTACACACACATACACCTTTATCCATTTATCAGTCAATGGACATTTGGGTTCCATAATTTGGCTATTGTTAATTGTGTTGCTATAGACATTGGGGTGCGTGTGCCCCTTCAAATCAGCACTCCTGACAGATACATGTTTCTGATGATGTCTCCACCACTGTTACCTGTCTTGCAATTGGTGTAGCTGGGATTTGAATCTAGTGTGAGTTATGGAGACTATATTATCTCTGCCTACCTCTTACTGGGGACAGATGTGGATGACCACATCTGTCATGGCATCAGGACGAGTGTTGAACTTTCATGTTTTTCTCATCTAATTCCAACTGTGCTGTGTGCTTTTAGATCATGTATAGCCAGGACCGGCATGCTGATGTCCTCAATCTCTGTGTTGCCCAGTTTGAGCCAGATTCTGCTGAATATATCAAAGTGAGTATATTTTATAGTTTCTAAAGTATGGACTTAAGTATGGTTATGAATAAAATTTTTACAGGGGGAAGAGAAATACCTGAACATCTAGGGAATACCTAAGTCTACCAGATATTTTATCCTTACAGCAGCCCTTGTGGATGAGAGAATTTAAGTTTGGAGAGTTAAGTAGCTTGCTAGAGTTGCACAGCTAGTAGGTGGTTGTTTTAGGACCCAAACTTGATGGCAAAGCCTATTCTCTTTTCATTTTGTCATAAAGGAACAGAGTCATTTACTAAAATTTGCCAAAATGTCACGTGTGTATCTTACAATTCAGTAAGTAATCATGTAGTGTCTTCTGTGTGTAAGAGAGTATTGTGGATAATATACAGGATGACATGAACTAAGATAGGGTTGCTCTGTCAAAGCTTGCAGTCCTGAATTGACTTTGGAGAAGGGTGCTATGTAAGTATGCAGATAATTATCACCTTGGGTTTAAGATGTTAGGTACTAGAAGAAGACTACAAAGTACTCTCAGGAGGGGCTTCATAGGGGTCTTGAACAGGGTTCTAGAAGGGCAGCGAACAGTGTGAAGTTGAGTGAGAAGAGATGTTTCAGGCAGGGAGGCGAACAGTGTGAAAAACAGGCAGGAAACTGCTTGCAAATGGCCAGTCATCTGGTTTGCTTGTACATACAATGTATATGTATGAGAGGTGTTCAAGATGAAGCTAGAAAAGTAAATAGTAAATGGGGCCGTATGTGACCTCAGATGCTAGCCTCAGGAATCTAGACTTTAGGAAGTAGGCCTTTGAAAGCCTTTTGAACACAGGAATGCCTTATTTATCATAGTCCTCAGTTTGCAAGATCAGTCTGGAAGAACTGAAGGAACATTAGTTAATAAGATGGAATGGAGCAGTTGATGGAATAGGAGAAAAAGGGAAGACTAAAAAAATATTCTTGATTTTCTTTTTTTTTTTTTCTCTCTCTCTTCCTCTAGTGACCAAGATAATGGTGGTCCATTATTTCTAGTGGTCTCCATACGTGTAATAGGTGCTTCGTAACTAGTGCTTGGCTGCTGAAAAGTAATTGATCTGACTGTAAATGTGTGGCAGGCTTGTTCCAGGCTGCCAGAAAGTTCTACAGTGGAGGGTCAGTTTAAACCAGAGCTATTGGTAAATGATAGCAGAGGCATGTATCAGTAGACCTGATTTACAGATACTTTTTTGGGCAATGTTCATGTTAGTAAATGTGCATCCAGAAATGCTTCTTTTTATTTTCATGTTTCTGAAAAATTACATTTTATGTGGATAGATTCATCATCAGACTTACGAAGATATAGATAAACATGGAAAGTATGACCTTTTACGTTCAACAAGACACTTTGGTGGAATGGCTTGGTATTTCGTAAATAAGAAAAAGATTGATGGTTTACTGATTGACCAGATTCAAAGAGATCTGTAAGTACAATCTTAGTAAGTAAAAGAAATTCTTACAACTATTACAGTAAATCTGTATTTAAATGATTTTTCCCCATTGATGACATCGTATTGTCCAGTAAGAAATACCTTTCATTTACCTCATTTACTTATGGGTTTGTTTTTCTAGCACAACTCCGTTTTTTCAAGTTTTTGCTTTTGTGTGTGTTTTTTAAAAAATGTTTTTAATGAGAGAGAGAGACAAAGAATCCAAAGCAGGTTCTAGGCTGTCAGCACAGAGCCCGATGCAGGGCTCGAACTCATGGACTGTGAAATCATGATGTGAGCTGAAGTCAGATGCTTAACCGACTGAGCCACCCAGGCGCCCCTGCTTTTGTGTTGTTTAAACATGGCTAGATTCTTTGAAAGAGTACATGGTAGTGGATCTGTATTATATACCTTGGATACTGACTTATCCTGGGCCTCACCAATGTTTCTGGGGATCAGTGAACTTTCCAGACACTCAAGGGATTAAATAGGATATATAAAGACATAAGCTCTGACAGGTGCTTGTTTTCTGGTGGGACTGGGGCTTTTCAGTAAAAGTCATTTAATTTATGAAAATACTGTTGCTTTTGATACCCCTTGCTTTTGCAAGATTTTTAAGATGTTAAAAAAATTGGTTTTTTTTCCAAAGTTGCATGAAACAAGGAATGTCTGTTGTATTTTAACATGCATATATTTTAACTGGTGTGCGCCCAAGGTTCTAGCTGAAACAATACTTTATTGCTTCTGATGAAACTGAACATTGTTTTTGATTATCAGTTGGATTAGAAATGCCAAGATGACAAGGAAAAGAAACCAGCATGGCTGTAGTAAGGTCAACTCTGTATGAAAAGTCCTTGACTGACTAAAAGGCTGGTCAAGATGGTTTAGGGATTACTGCCACCTTGAGACTATAAGGAGCTTTGACTCAGAGTATCCTCCATGCAATCTAAGTCCTTCACATAAAGGTCCTAAGGCATTTGGAACTAGAAGGTTCCACAGGCATTCTCTAAGAAATACAGCCCATATTTGGAACCAGAGCATCATTTCTCATAAAAGCAGCATTCCTAATGGTCGATGACTTTGGGCCAGCCCACTACATCCAGTTCATAGGGCAGATTACCTTCATCCCACATAAGCAGGGGGCTCGTTGGCAGTGATGTCTCCTGTGAGTGAATTTTCTTAGAAGGTTTTTAAGGTGGAATCATTCTGAAGTTTTTTTACTATAAACACATGTTTTGTGAAAAATTTTAATGTGTAACTGAAAATTAAAGTTCATTATTAAAGTGCACGATTATATATTTTAGTAATACTCATTACCATATGTAAGCTTTACATTTGAAGCACTTGTATACTGGGTTGGAGTTTTGAGTACTTAATCTTTTGTGCTTCACATTAAGTGAAACCATTCCTATGGGGTTTCTGATGGGGAATGTGCTGCAAATCCCAGACTGGACAGTAGAGGGTGCACATCCTCACTGAATGGAACACAAGGCAGAACTGGATTCCGCTCAATTATTGCAGACTCAAGTCCACTGTTGGTTTGTGGTTGAGATTCTTTTAATATCTGTTTGAACATGGAAACTTATTTGCTCTTATCTTCAAATATGGGCTGGGGGTTACGCTAACTTGTTTAGTAAGATGCAGGCATTATACTTTAACATGAATGTAAGAAAGCCCTAAACAGGAATCTAAATATGGAAACCCATTTAAGCCCTTTATAGGACCACATGCCTAAGCTCTAAACAATTTTATTTTTTATGGGGAATTTTATTGCTATGTTTATTGGATTTTGTTAGATTATAACAGACAATACATTTGTAATGAATGTGTTTGAATTTTTTTCCCTGGAAAGTTACTATACGAACAGCTCTGGTTTCTCATTTCTCCCAGAGGATGGCCTTGAGAGTGGATGGGCCTTGGGATAAGCCTAGAGCATTTCTCTAAGGTCACCATGGCTTGAGAAATTCTTTACTCCCATGGCCACTCCACTCTATCCCCTAGCTCAGATGTAAAGCAGGGAAAATTAATGAGATGGCTGGGAGAAATACTGAAATAAGATGTCTTTATCCCTCCCCCCAACTGGAGGCAATAACTGACTAAGTGTACACAGCATAACCTCAAAAGCATAATCATTTTAGAAAGGTGGTTACTCCCTCAGCTTAATGTGACAAATGGTGGGCAAGTATTGACTATGTGAGAAGACAGTGACTGTTTGGTTTGGGGAAGGCTAAAGAGGTTTTTATGCTGATGGAAGTTGTTTACACGTTTCTAAAAAGGTAGTACAGGAGCGCCTGGGTGGCTCAGTCGGTTAAGCGTCCGACTTCGGCTCAGGTCATGATCTCACGGTTCGTGGGTTCGAGCCCTGCATCGGGCTCTGTGCTGACAACTAGCTCAGAGCCTGGAGCCTGTTTCGGATTCTGTGTTTCCCTCTCTCTCTGACCCTCCCCTGTTCATGCTGTCTCTATTTCAGAAATAAAAAAAGGTAGTACAAATGAGAAGACTGCCTTCTAGGTTGCTAAAGTAGAACTTGACATTCCTTCTGACTCAGGTGCATAATTTCAGATTTGCTTCGCTAGGATGCTATTTTTTAACTAATGGGTTCCTATGAATAGACAGGTGGCCTGGGAGTCATTCCTTGGACTCCTAGGAGGCCTCTTGTAGAGGCATTTATCCATTAATTCAGAGTCTTAATGAAAACTTGTTAGCGGAAGAGGTCACTGCTAATGAACTTAAAGGCAAGTGGCTTTGAGCATCCCCTGACCACCAGCCTCCAGCTTATGTGGGATGAAGGTACTATTCCTGCCCTCTGAAGGGGACATTATTAGCTACTGGTGAATTGGGCTGGCCTGGCAGCCGTCTCCTGTTAAGAATGCTGTTTCTATGAGAAGTAATGCTCCATTTCTGAAAAGAATATAGTCACACTTAGAATATATTCACTTTCATAAACTGGGTCCTGCCTACCTCAGTGTGGAAATGAAGCCTAAATTGGCCCATTTTCTGAAAATGCCTTTAAAAATATAAAACCTAAAGGCTTAAAAATTTTCTGGCCTGAGAAAAGCTTGAAGTGGAATTTTAAGTTGGCGCACATTTTTATAGGACTGTGAAGCAAATGAAAACTGACTGACTGCAGTAAATCCTTTCCCTCTAGTTTGGATGATGCCGCCAGCTTGGTCCAGCTGTATCACATGCTCCATGCAGACGGCCCGTCAGCTCAGGAGGCCAAGGAGCAGGCTGCTGAGGGTGTACATTTAATTAAGGTAAAGGGACTTATTTCGCCTGGCTGTTGTGTGGTGCTAATTGAGTTGGAAAGAATTCTTTTTTTTAATATCAGACGATATAGATTTATTTTTCTTAATTTATTGTCAAGTTGGTTTACATATAAGAGTTGGGAAGAATTCTGAAGTGGGTCATACTGCATGGTAACTAAACATTTGTGGTCTTGAAACAGTTGACTAGAGTCCTGTAGTTCTTCAGCCTGGATAACAAACAGATGGGATGGGAGTGGGGGAGCTGCAGGCTCGAGTCCCGAGTAGTTCAGATAGTAGGGCAGCAGCCCCCTTGTTCTTTGAGGTAATTAAGTGAACAGCAGGGCAGGGTGGAGTAGCAGGTAGCACATGTTCCCAGTGTACCTCCCCATCCTTCAAGGTGGTCACAGTCCTGTCCAGAAGGGGAGAGGGTGGTGCTTGTATATTACTAAGTCTTAGCTGCATTAGCACTTTGGAGCTACGTACCTCCCCCAACCATGGCCTTAGATTTCTCTGTCTCTGTATAATTTTCATGTCTTCTAATGCTCAGGCTAGACATGGTTTTGTGGATCTGGCTTCTCTCCCAGTGTTATTTTACGCATACCGCAGAGCAGTTCTAAGGATAAAAGTGACCAGTGACGACGCCCTATAAGAAGTAGAGAGAAACTATGGTACTGACTCTGGTTTTGTGTAATTGGTCAGATAAAGCAAAATGCCTTTGGGGAAAATAAAGTGGTTTTGAAATCTGATGATTTTCATTTTGATCTAGCAGGAGATATTTTAGGATTCTTCTGGTATTTAGAATTACTATGGCTTGAACTGTGTTGGATATCATTTTTTGTAGTTTTATTGGTTTATAATCAGGAAAAAATTGTGAAACTTGTAAGACTTTAAACTGAGACTTTGGTAATGCAGAAATGGAAAACTTTATAAATAGTACATGTTCTATTGCTTAAAAGAGTTTCTTTTTTTAAATTTAAACAGGTCTTTGCAAAAACAGAAGCACAGAGGGGAGCATATATAGAATTAACACTACAAGCTTATCAAGAAGCATTCGTTAGCCATTCTGCAACTTCCTGAATTTTTTAAAATAAATTTCATTTTACTAAATACAACTAGCTTTCTCTCTTAATGTTGAGCTGAATGTTTAAAAATGTCAAAATGAAAATTGATGTGAGTTCCTAATTGTTTTTTCACAGTGCCTCTAACAAAAATACAAAGAAAACCTTGTTACTCCACTGATTTTCCTAGGCCACAAGGGTATATCTGAGTGCCTGGTTATGAATCTCTCTCATTAGAGTGGATGGTGCAGTATAAAACAACAAAAAGGTACTTACATCTTTCTGTATTACCAAATAGGTAGTTTAAACAGACCCCAGCTTAATGAGGTTTCTGGGTTTCAGATCCTGATTCTAGAAGCAGGTAGGTACTAGACAAAAATCAAGGCATAATCAAGTATTAAAAACTTGGGGATGAAATCAAGAACGGTTAAGAGAATGTGGGCTGGTTCCTAGGTGACGTGTAGTTTTAGTTCAGCCTTCTAAAACTATTTAGAAAGGAAACTTTTGAGCATTTTCATTAATTCAAAAGATTTTATGAGATACGATCTAATGACAGTATGAAAAAAAATCAAAGCCCACATCTGTTTTGCTTAACAAGAAGCAGTGATTTAGATGCAGCACATAAACTTCCAAGATGAGGCGAACACTGTGCTCCCAGTGGGCCACAGCCTTTCCATATAAAAATCTAAGGAGTTTCTCAGAGTCCAAAGTACTGTGGTCAGGGTGGTGGTCAACACCTGTCCGTAATAATGATCTGTGTAGCCAGGTTCATGGGAAACATTACAACTCAGTCATCCAAAATATCTTCATCCAGGTTGATGTCTGTTGTGTCAATATCTTCTAATTCCAAATTATCCAGATCTACTTCTAGTTCAAGTAAACTCTGCCAAGAAAGAGAGTTATTGGTAACTTTTTGATTCCTGATCCAA
Source organism: Hyaena hyaena (assembly GCF_003009895.1). NCBI lineage: Eukaryota > Metazoa > Chordata > Mammalia > Carnivora > Hyaenidae > Hyaena > Hyaena hyaena. Next base: position 142,569 of record NW_024081376.1, on the reverse strand, counting down.
AAAGAACCAAAGCAATAGTCAAGAGGGGCCTTTTTGTCATTTCAAAGCCACTGCTCTGAAAGTGATTATGTCATTGAAATGCAGCGGCCTGCACATCTTGCGGCCATTCATGGGGAGAAAGGAGTGAGCCTGGGGTTCCCATGGAAAGTTTGGGTATTAATGTTTGTACCTTTTCATCTTTGTTGGCTGTGTGGGAGGCCACAATAACTGGAGTAGTAGATGCAGGTTTCCCATCAAGTTCCTGAAAGCCCAAATGGAGAGAACATAAAGATGAAGGAATTTGTTTAGGATTAGGAAGTGGGAGATGGTACTTAAAATAAATCTTAACCAGATTATCTGATTAAGATATTCTACTGACCTGTTGAGCTGCAGGTCTCGAGGGCTGAAAGCCTTTTGCCTCTTCCATAACATTTCTTTCTTCATTTGGCTATCAGAATAAAGCAATGATGAAATGAAATAGTCTGAAGTCCTAATTCATCCACCAATTTGGCCTAAATCCCAGATATTAGCTCACAATCCACCAATAATGTATGTAAATTCTAAACGAGGCCTGGTTCCCTGGCAACTCACTGTGATAAGTGGGTACTGCTTGGCCGGCCACAGATCAGCGTGTGTTTCCTTCACCCATTCTTCCACAACAAAGGCTTCCTTTAATCCAGGAAAAAGGTTTTCATACTCTGTTGGATCAGCAAGGGATTCTGCTGCTTTCTGGTTGACTTTTGAAAGATTTTCTCTCCAGAGTTTTACCACCCTATGTAGGTATCATGAAACCAAAGGGAAACTGAGTTAAGTGTGCTCTAGTTTTTATGTGAAACATTTGTTCCTAAAATTAAAAGTGTGTACCTTGAAACCTGACTAGGTAAGTAAGTCCGGGCCAGGAAGGCAGCTTCTGGCAGTCGGCCAGTTCTAATCAGGAGTTCTAAGCAAGCATCAAGCCTAAAGATTAAAAGGAGAGACACTCATTACCAAGAATAAACAAAGAAGTATAGATGTAGTATTGCAAAGTCAGCATTCCCTCCCCAACTTCCACACATACACTTCATTTTTGTCACTGAGCCATTAACTTGTGACCACCAGTGTTACGTAGTCACTGGACTCCAACAAGTGTGAGGGGTAGGACAGGTTGATGACCATTTTCAATCTCCTGATAACCTATTTTAACAACTCCTAAGAACCTGAGGGGGCTTTTCAAGACCAGCTAAAGCAGCTAATCAAAAACCACACGGTAAAAGCTTTCAGGGAATATGGGAGCAGAAACTCGCTTTCACACGTGGGAACATGGGAGGGCAGTGTCTCCAGTGTGGGGCAATCCAGTGGTGCCCAGCAGGACAATGTCCTAGTGTCTATTTCACTTTTTTTTTTTCCTAAGTTTTTTGATAAAGTGGATACTGTGTTTTAGAAGTCCTAGGTTTTTGAAAAATAAAATCAGAACAAAAAGCATAGGTTTTTAGATTTTAGAAAGGTTAACACAGTATATATACCACACATTACCTAATACCTGTAACACCCTCAGCATCAAAGTTATAAACATTAATATTTTGCAGGAACACATGAATACTAAATGTGATAAAAAAACAAGTGGCATAAAGGCAACTAATAATAGTATTTCAGAGTTCAGGTCAGGTTTTGCCATCAAGTGAGTTATAAAAAACCTACTTTCGGGATATTTTGGGGTTTCTGAATTATGGACCTATTCCTACACAGACACAAATTTACAAACACATGTATTATAAATACATACTGGGGTGCACAAAGTTCTTAAAGTATGAGGTTTAAATAGTATGCATGGCAAGGTTAATGAATACTTTGTGTTTTATTTCATAATATGGCCAACTAACGTTGAGATGATCTGGTTTGTGCTGACTGCTACACTTTAAAAAGTATATGACATTTTTAATGCTTTTTTAATGCAGTTGGACTCAAATCTAGAAGTAACTGGCATCCTTAACTCCCTTTATTACTGCCATGGGAGAATTACCCAATTTGGGTAAAATTACCTGCCTTTTGGGTACTATGGGAGCATCACAACAGCCTCATGCCATGGGAAAATAAAATGGCTCAGCCAAGGAGAGGCAGGACTTTTGATAAATGGGTTTCACATTTCTCTCAGTCCAAGCCTCCCTGAACAGCTCATTTTGCTCAAACATTTCGACCTAATTGGTAAGAGCATCCCTTGCTTAAGGTAAGTGCCAGCACAATAGGACGGTCCTCTGACCACTCCTACTAGCCAGGGTCTAGGCTAGGCGTCCATCTGTCTCCAGGGTTAGTTCCTCCCTCAACCACCCTCAAAGTCAGTGAATCAGCGCAGAAATCAGTGCTTTAAATTACTACACCCACCTTTTAGATCTTGAGTTAATACTTACTTGCCCTGTAAAAAGTAGCTCATGAACGCCACATTATTCTTGCCATCTCTCTCCGCACCCTCTGCTAGTTTGTTCACCATACTAGCATTTCCAGAGGCGGTGGCCAAGAGCAACAGACCCCCATAATCTTGCGCATGGTGCAGGCACTCCTGGGCGAGGCCAAACTGACATTTACTAATGGCAAGTTCGGCAAGTTGTTTCCACTTCTGCTCGGACTGTAAGAAAGAGTTCCCAAGTTAACACATCTATGGAAATAAACACTTGAGTTTTTCAACATCAATATTCTGTTAACTTGAGTATTACCATGCTGATAATGGGAGCTATTTTACACATATACTGAGCTGTGCTTGTTAAGTTGGTTCTAACAATCAAAATAAGAATGCAGTGTAATGAGAAAATGGAAGTTATTCGCATATACAAAATTAATTCAAACAAATCAATTTTAGTGATGCATGAATAATCATCAACCCAAGTAATTTTTATTTTGTAATTACCCAGTAAAATACTAGCTAATTGGGAGTTTTAAGGTAATTAGACTAATTATTTTAATGACTAATTTAATACCATTTTTTGAAAGAATTATTTCATATATCCTTAAATATTTAACAATGTTATCTGTCATTTGTAGCTTCTCAGAAATCAAAATGCAACACATTTAGATCTTAACATGAAATTTATTTAAAACACCTGAAATGAATTTACCAATAAATACTACACTTAAACCATGGTTGGGGGGGCCCTCAATATATAACAGTTCATTAAAATGTCATTAAATTGTGTCAAAATATTAAAATCTTTCTTAAAAACCAACAACTTTCTCACTAATCTGGGATACTGGCAAATTAGTGCTTTGTCTGTCTGCATTCAGAGAGTTCCCAGACTATAATATCTAGTATTTTACATCTTTTGGAAAACATCTCATATAAGCTATGAAAACACCTTTTCCTTTCTTTTGAATATTTATTTTTGAAAGAGCACAAGTGCACAAGTGGGGAGGGGTAGAGAAAGGATGGGGGTCGGGGACAGAGGATCAGAAGCAGGGTCTGAGCTGACAGGCTGACAGCAGCAAGCCTGACATGGGGCTCGAACTCATGAACCACAGGATCATGACCTGAGCTGAAACTGAACACTCAACCAACTAAGTCACCCAGGTGCCCCCAAAATACTTCTTAAACATATCAGAATGCTAAGAATATCTTCAATATAATCCATTTAATTTATGTAAAGACTAACAAAATGCATTTTTAAAAGATTAGAGAGAGGCAATAATGTCACCAAAGACTCACTAATTTGCACTTCAGAAAACTTTAATAAAGAGAACTTACACTAAACACATGTAAGTACCCACTAACCTTTGCATTAGTTATGAAAAATCATGACTTAGTACATACCTCTGCTTCTACTGCTAACTGGTATGCAATTTTTAGTTCTCCAAGCTGAAGAGCAAGTTCAAAGCGATGCTCAGGATCTGTGGATACTGTAAGAGCTTGTTGCTTGAAGCCCTAAACAGAGAATATGGGAAACAATGTGTGGTTAGTCTGTATGTGTAGATTTATAGTGCCCAAACAGCAAATCATTATTCATCCATCTTCCTCTTGAACTAAGAATACCCTGCTGACATAGAAACCCCATGGCCTAAACAAAAGCAACAGAATACTCTTTAATGAGAAGACAGAAAAATTAAGGAGTCATTAAATTAATTGGTAAGAACCAACCCAGCAGATAGATTTCAGTCCCACAATGCTGTTTTCTAAGCAGTGAAAGCTGACTGATGCTAGCTAGTAAACTCATGTAAAACTGGTAAAATGAGAAATTCAAAAGTAAACAACTGTCAAGAACAGGATTTTGGAAAGGTGACTGAACAAGAACCATTTCATTAAAATAAAGGCACAGTGGGGCGCCTGGGTGGCTTAGTCGGTTAAGCGTCCGACTTTCGCTTAGGTCATGATCTCGCGGTTCGTGGGTTCGAGCCCCGCGTCGGGCTCTGTGCTGACGGCCAGTCAGAGCCTGGAGCCTCTTTCAGTCTGTGACTCCCTCTCTCTCTGACCCTCCCCTGCTCACGCTGTCTCTCTCTCTCTCTCTCTCTCTCTCCTAGAAATAAATAAAACATTAAAAAAATTAAAAAATAAAAAAAAAAATAAAGGCACAGTGGTGTAGACCTAGCTGTTCATAGTATACTAAGCTGGGCTTAGAAATCATCTAGTCCAGTCCCTCAAAGAAAAAGCAAGTTAAACGTAAAAGCTTCCTTTCAGTTTTTCCTAATCTGTAGGTCATTTGGCAAACATTTTGCTTCCAGGTCCTAATGCCAATCAGGTATCCTTACCTATAACTTTACTATTGGTCTTATGTCCACTTTATTTATCAGCCAGCATTCCAGAGGGCAGGAAATCTAAAACGGTCTTCCATTTTCCACTGAGTTACCAAAACAGGCTTTTAAACCAACTACTGTAATTACCAGATTCGCTTCTCCTCTAACAGTACTGACAGTAGTCTACACCATATATGGGCAAGTTCACTTCTATGGATGCAGTGTGTTAGACAAAGCTCAGACTTCAAGACACTTCACTGGAATGAGGGAGAATGTTCAGTTACAGGGTGGTCAAGATGGAGGAACTGGGCAACTTTCCAAGTTCTGTCTGGATCTTCAGGATGGCTCTATCACTGTGTTTAAAATGCTTTAACTTCCCAGACTATCCAAGCTGTCCCTCTTCTCATTCATCCATGAGTACATTGTAAACAAGGCATTCTGAATAATCTGCATACTCCTTTTCTTTCCTAGCACTGGTGTAAATAAAAATCCAAGAACAGAGTATGTAAGACCTGTGGAACTCATTAGATATAGGCAAAGCAGATGAAATTAGATGGACTAAATATACTTTTGTTTTCCCCCAAATCCCCACTGAAATGACACTAAAGGGACTCTTTTGGGAATAAATTCTTTTTTAAAAAATGTTTATGTAGAGAGAGACTGGGGGAGGATCAGAGAGAGAATCCAAAGCAGGCTTAGCCCGGTCAGTGCAGAGCCCTACATGGGGCTCGATCCCAGGAACCATGAGATCATGACCTGAGCCGAAATCAAGAATCAGAATCTTAACCGACTGAGCCACCCAGGTGGCCCTACGGTATAAATTCCTAAGGACACAGAAAGAGGAGACCTCTGTAACAAAATTTTGGAAGGTAGAAAACTGATAGAGGAATTTAAACAGTTAAAACACTAGAGAAAATTAATCCTAAATCAGGAGTGAGGTCAGCATAGAAACAACTTCATTCACACATCAGGATCCCCACAGGCATCTCATGGAGGGCAATGCTAAAATAAACAAAACTGCCTGAAAGTCTATGTAACAAGCAGCTAAGAAACAGATACCCCAGGTCCCCACTCCTCACCTCCCCCAACCTCTGGACACACACAGAAGACACCAAATTTATTCCTTGAAGAGAGTAAACTAGAGAGTCTCCAGTCTGAGGGATACCTTACACACTTTTCAACAGGAAAACAGGCAATTATGAGAATAGAGACTGAGCCTAAATGAAATACCAGATATTGAGACACCAGCCTGTTTTCTACTCTACACCCAGAATGATGGTGATTTAAACCCAATCTTACCCCTTGGGATGTAAACTAACTAGCCCAATGCATAACAACTAAAATGTCAACTCCGGGCAAGCCATACGTCAGCTAGAACAGTACCTGATGCAATGTTAAGCGCTCATTAAATTCCAAGATGAAAGTATGGACATTGAGGATCCCTAATCAAATGGCCCAGCCACATCCATATTGTGAAGTCCATACCCAACAAGACCACTCACAAATTCAGGCCTTTTACCTATTTCTTAGACCTCTACTCTTAAATGAGGGCCCAAGGATCATCAGATGCATGAGGAAAATCTCCATCAGGAAAGACAGATCAAAATGAACCCATAACACAAAGGAAGCATACCATGAAGAGGAAAAAGAAAACCTCAAAACAACAATAAAACCTATCATTCAGACCCTCAGAGAAATAAACTTTCATCCATACACAAGAATAAGATTTTAAAAGTACAATAATAAGAAAATGAGACTAGTGCGGGAGGCCTAACATTTCATTAATAATTCCACAAAGACAGAACACAGAAAACTAAGGAAGGACATCATCAGAGAAATGATTCAAGAAAATCTCTCAGAAATTACAGACATCAGTGTGCAATTAAATAAAAAGAGCTCATTTAATACTCAACAAAATGAATTTGTTCATAATTGGCCTCTACAAGGCCCACCATAACATTTCAGAACAACAGGGACAAGGCCCAAAAAGGTTCCAGAGAGAAAAAGAGCAGGTACCAAGATCATTAATATAAACCAATAACACTTCAACAATAACTAGAAGCTAAAAGGCATTGGAACAAATGCCTTCAAAATTTTGGGAGAAAATTACCTCCAACCCACAATTCTGTATCTAATTAAACAGTCAAATATGTTTTAGAGGAGAACAAGGGCAGTTTCAGATAACCAACATTACAAAAAACTTTACTTCCTATTAATAACCCTTCTCTCAGAAAACTACTGAAGGACACCCTCCAGCAAAATAAGGGAGTAAACCAGGAAAGAAGAAAAGGGATATAGGAAACAATTAATCCAATTCAGAGGCAAAGGCAAGGCCCAATCTGATGGTGAGGGGATATCTATGATGATAGGAGATTTTGAGGAAATCTGGAGAATCATCAGAATCTAGGGAGAATTAACCATAAGTACACAGAAAAACAAGCAAAGAGGGAAAAAAAAGGCAATTAACTCCAGGAAAAACAAATAATTGCAGGAAGGGAAAGCTACACTATATTATTTGGCTCAGCTGTGAGCAGTATTTACATAGCCCTAAAAATGTAAACACCAAAACTGACCTAATCAAAATCATCGAACTATTGTGGGAGGAGGACTGAAAAGTGGCATGTATGTTGTAGAAGTACGAGGAGAGACAAAGGTAAACCCTCACGTTCTACAGAGTGGGAAGTCACAAGAATACCTAAGGCTGAGTAACAGCAATATGTTATCTAGAGATGTGGAAATAAAGTCCAAGAGAATCAACCAGAAGAATTAAACTTCCACTTCCTTTAGGAAGTAGATATGATAGAGGGAAGGAAGTGCTGCTTTTTTTCCTTGAGCTTTGCAGAACTTTACACTTTGTGTACATACAACTTTGATTTTAAAACACTCCATTCAGAAAAAATTGTATCACCAATGGTAAATTTTATGTTATATATATCTTACAATAAAAAAGAAAGAAAGAAAAAGAAAAGCCTGCTAGGATATAAAGAGAAAATGCAGGGCAGAAATGAAAATACTGATAGAATGGAAAAGAAGTCTACAGAAAGAGAAGACTGATAATCATTTCCAACAATTAAAGAAGGTACTAAGGGCATTTAGAAAGGACAAGGAAGAATATAATAAGTGACTTAACTTTATAGGAGAAATTCCACTGCCATAAGGAAATCAGTGGCAATAAAGAAACACTTTTCAAATCCATACTAACATTCTTTTAAATTACTGGTTTAAAAAAAAAAAAACAGCACCACAAAAAGAAACAAGCAGAAAGACAAAACAAAATCCTTTTACCTGCTTTTCCAGGAAGTGTGCAACTCTGGTCCTCTGTTCTTTTGGAATGGTAGGAAGAACTTTGTCAGCCATGCTGAAGTCCCTTCTCATGACAGCTGTCTGGTACTCCAGCACTGAAACCAACAGAGAGTAGCTAACGATGTTCAGTTCTTTATCCCCCAGATAAAGCCTGTTGTCTTTAGGAATATAGCCCAGGAGATACATTGTTCTGTAATAGAAACAGACACTAATTTAGGAGTAGGCCCAAATTATCAGGTAAACATATAAAAACACACACACATCCACACTACGTCTCACTCAAAATCTTTTCACTTTGATGCAATTTTGATCAACAACAGCCAATCTACTAAAACTCTAACACTAAAAAATCAGGCCTATCACTGCTACAAGCCAGCAATAGATTTTGTTAAAAAAAAAAAAAAAAAAAAGCATAATTTTAAATTTAGGATGCTTGAGACAAAAGCAAAGTAATACTCAGTTACCTATCCAAGTGGGCAATGGTCACTATTTCTCCTCCAACATAATAATTTAATCTGTTCACAGAACTCGTGTAAATGAAGCAATCGCCTACCCACAGCCCTGTTTTCACAATTTCCTGAATCTCACCAAGAACCTGCAGAGAGAAAATAGTCTATTATTACCTTATTCAGCATTAGAAATCCTGTCAGTAATAAAAACTGAGTATGACTGGGGGTGATAAGGTAGAATCTTGCATTTCTTAAATGCAAAGTAAAATCCTACTTCAAGAAAGAAAATATTTCCTTGGAATTTCTATCTTCTTTTTTCATTTAAAAACAGATTCCTGGATGAGTATCTATAATGTAAAATCTCACTGCTGAATCAAAGCTGTGATCTAAAAAGTACTGATCTAAACTTCTCACACACATGGAACTGGAATGGGAAGTATTTCATAAAATCTTCCAGGACCATCTCCACGATAGGTGATTTATCTTTACCATTTGAGAGCTCATTTAAATCACCAGGTAAAATGTCTTAAGACCAAAACACCTTCTAATTTCCTTACTGAAAGATATCAAAGTCATCTGAAGATTTCATAAAATCAAAATATGAATATCTTTTAAACATGTATATTTTCAAACTCTGATCTTTGAGGCAAGGCTTTAATCTTCACATTTCACCAGACTTCCTTAAATGTTTATTTTTCCCAAACCTAACTTAATAGAATGTTAAAATCAGTGAAGTTCTGTTATACAAATATAAATCATTTAAAAACAGAGGCAAAGTTGTGCTGATGTGGTCACCTCAAAGGCATCTTCAATGCCATCTTCTGTAACTCCTTCATGTGTTTCCTGTGCAGCCAAGACTTTTTCCGACAGATACTTAAGGATAAAAAATGACTCCTCGGTGGCAATACAGACCAGCTCTCCAGAGTCAGACCAGAAAATCTACAACATGACAAATAAAAGACAAATAGTTTTGGATTTCTGAGTAGTATGACAAACTGCATATGCTTTGTTTCTTACAAGATTCGTCTTGTATTAGGATAGTAAGTATGCATTGAACAACTGTATGTAATGCATAGTGGGTGCATACATATGTACAGATACATGAATGCATATATACACGTGTGTGTGTGTGTGTATGCACTGAGAAGGTGAGCTGGGCAATGCTGTGCTATTTAGTCTAGAAATGGAAAGACTAAAGGGAGACAGGAAGGAAAATGTCAGTGAACAGTGGATATAATGTAATTTAGGAGCAGCAGCCTATTTCCTATTGCTCTACAACAGTGTTTCTCAGCCTTTTTTTCCCATTATCACCTGCTCCCACCCACCCAGGAATGTTTTTAGACTTTTTTTCCTAACCATCCCCTACAAAATTTTAATGCCACAGCTACTATGTATTATACATATATATAATTATATAATACATGTTATATATAAAATTACATAACATACATTATATGTAACATATATTACACACACACTGTATATATGTACACATACAGTATATATTTGCATAACATATAAATACATATGAATACCTATACTTTATAGATAAAATTTTCTTCACCCTCAGCAACCAATTTTTGCCCTAGTGGGTACTAGTGCCCACTGAGAATACATGCTATAAAAGACAGAAGCAGAGCCCTACAGAGGTGGATTTGTCTCCAAAGAATTTTGTCACAACAAAAGCTGTCAAAGAAGCAGGTAGTTCTGTAAGGTAGAAAATTTTGTCATTGGAGACATTTACCTAAAGTTTAAAGAGCATCATCAGGGAAAGTATGAAAAGGCTCTCTGAATGGTGTGATGCCCCTAGGTCCTTCCAACTCAACAACTTTCTGATTTCTTGTCAGAAGACTTTTCAAAGCAGGCTTTTCATACTCTGTCAAACGCCATTTAAAATATGAATAGCACTTGGCATTTGTATAACTTTACCTGCTTTTCAAAATACCTGTCTACTACCTCTTTTAAATACTGCATGTCTGATTTTCTATGCAATCCTGAAGTAAATGACACTGTGTCGAACACAGTGGAAGCAGGACAGCTGAGTACAAGGACATTTTTTTGCCTCAGGGACTCAGAGCTGCTCACAAAGTGGAACATTCCAAAAGTAACAACGAGGGAAGACTCACATGTTTGGGCTGAATTTCAATTCTGCGTATGAGTTCTGTATTGTCCCAGTCATAAAAAGCTAAGCCGTTTACAGATCGGACTCCCAACAAGAAGCCTCCGTAGATACCTGAAAAGAAAAAAGATTTTTGTTTAGATGTTTCGAAGCCATTGCAAAGCTTCTAAAAATGTAAGATTTATAAATAGCACTCACTTTCAGCTCCAAAATCTGGCTTAAAGGATTTTTTTTCCTTAAAGTTCTTAAATATCTTCACAACACTGTTGCTCTCTCTTATGGCATATCTGGGGGCGAAAGGAAGGCAAACACGGCACATTATATACCAAACCATACCTCCATCGAAGGTCATAAATATCTTCTGATATATTTGAGTCATGACTTATGAGTTTCATACTATTACACAAATTATTAGGGTTTACAAATTCTTTTAGAAACTGAGAAAAGACCCAACATCCCTCAACAGATGAGTGATTAAACCAACTGTGGTATATTCAGGCAATGGAAGGGGACCAATTACTCATGCAGCAACGTGGATGAATCCCAAAAACACTGTGCTGAACAGAAGCCAGACACATAGACTGGATACTGGAGGATTCCATTTCTATGAAACTCTAAAGACAAATCTAATCCACATGGTGAGAAAAAGCAAATCAGTGACTGGGGCCAGGGAACTGTTAAGGGAAAATGAGGATTTTGTGGGGATGGTAGAAATGTATGGTCTTGATTTTGCTGGTGGTTATAGATTGTATACATTTACCTAAATTCACTGAAATGTTCACTTAAAATAGTACAATTAATTTTGTAATAAATTATACCTCAATAAAGGCAACTTAAAAAGTAAAGAAAAACTTCTGAAAGTGGCTCAAGAAGTTAGCCATGTTTGGCAACAGCTTAGAACACTGTGTATATTCAGGCATCTTGAAGAGGTGGCTGTTCCTGGATATTCAAGAGTACCTAAGGAAGTGATCTGAGGAGTGTTCCTACCAAAATAGGAAAGATGCTGAATAGGACCTTAGCTGGATAAAGCTAAAAAGAAAAAGAAAAAAAAAAAAAAAAAAAGAACTATCAAAACAGAGAGGTATGGTGAGAGGTAAGGCACAATTCATGAACTCTAATTTTGTTTAAGATAACAAAATACATTTAGTATATGGAACTGTATAAATATGCATTTAGTATATGGAATATATGAGTATATTTAGGAAATTTACGAAAAGATCAAAACAAATTCCTACTCTCAGAGTACTTTATATCTTACTGTTAAAAAATTTAAAAACATGCATCTTATATGCAACACTGAGGCTCAGGTTACTCACTGTTGAGGGCAAGGGCAATTAAAAAAAATAGGGAGGAAACAAAACTAAGAAAACTGTGGAGATGTACATCACCTGGGTGGTAAGAGGGAAAAAAACCAAACCCTGGTGTGTATTACGAGCACAAAAAGCAATCAAAAAGGTACCACTCAGTAACCAGAATCTAGTGTAAAGAATTATAAATTATAAATAACCGGTATGTAGCACAATAATTCAGAGTTAAAAGATTTTTCCTGTGTTTAATAAGAATATTTTATGAACACTCTAAATTCAGACAGAATTTGTTTCTTAAGAATGGAGGGTGGGTAACATCACAAAAAATAGGTTTTAAGAAAGATTCAGTAAAGTCCGCATCAAGACGACATCAGACTGTAGTCTCTCCTAAGTAGCTCAGGATCCTAGCAGCACCTCAGGACACCATGTCACAGGGAAAGGCTAGTTCCTCTTGAGCCCATAAGCACCAGGCCCTCCTGTAGGCTCCATCAAGGAAATGAGTGCTGGGCCCCCAGTTTAATGGGATTAGTAGATCAGCCTGAGTGAGCCTGCTGAATACGGAACACAAAAGGCAAAGGCAGCTCTGGTGAGAACTGTTCTTGATAGGGAGAAGCACAGCGACACCAAGCCTTGGGAACAGGATTCACAAAGCCACACACAGATCACCCATCTGCAGTCAGGGCCAGCTGGCTAGCACAAGCCGAAACTTACTCTGAAGAATCATGGGCCCACGCAAACTCCTGGGCAGACCCAAAGCTCTTGTTTCTCAGTGCCATTGCCGTGTAGATGATATACTCGCCATCACCACACACCACAACAAACCTGCAAATTATGGAGGTCAGGAAGAGAGGAGGATCAATGAAAGGTGAAAGTTATGAAACAATGATTCCTCTTCGTAATAAAATATTTCTAATGACAAATGCTACTTCAGTTGACTTTTATAACTGAATCTAATATCTTCTGAAGTTATATATTTCTTCAAATACAGAGCTAGACATAAATATTCTAGCCAACAGATCCAAAAACATATCATGAACATGGAGATTTGCTGAAACTCTTACCACAGTGGCCTTCTCTTTTAAGCAAAGGAGACCTGGGGCAGGAAGACAAGAATGGCTGCAGATGTACAGGAGGAGGATTCTAATAATTGAGCTGATACTTGTTGAGCACAAGATGCCTAGAACTTTGCTCATCACATTACACCATAAGGGCACTATTTGCTGCAAGACTATCTTAATTTTAAATACATCATTCCAATGAATAAAAATACTCATTTTTAATGACTGTTAAGTTTATCAAAATAGAGTATTTTAACATTTAAATAATCAGTAATAGGATGCTGCACAGTCAAGTAAAATTTTCTCAACAGATATAAAACAACTCTCTTTAAAGTACTGAATTGGGTATACTGGCTGCTATTAGATTGCTAATGGTAAACTGCAAAACTTTCAACAACAAAAAAGTTGTATGATATTACAGGGAAAAATACATAATGCATTCTTAATCTTCCTAAGAAAATTACACTACAAGTAACTGTGAATGCCATTTACTGAACGAGGCAGCAAATGTGGTTTACAGTTTGTCTTTTTCAACACTCCGCACAGAATTGTAAGATGCCCAGATCTATTGTAAGTGACTTTTAAAGATCCACAGGTTTAAACTCATGCTTGAAACTCCTCTCTTAACAAGATGTTGGATGCTTTCTAAGTCATAAGGAACGAAACTGAAGGTTCAAATTATAGCTAAGAAGCAGAATAATTCCCAGCCCCCAAACTGTTTTTTTAAATATAATTTATCGTCAAATTGGCTTACATACAACACCCAGTGCTCATCCCAACCCAAACTGTTTCAAAGGACACAAACTTCAGAGTCTGCTTTTCTTAAGTCAGTAAGTATTTAGACCACCTACTAAATACATGTTACCTGCCCTCAGAGACGCAAAGGACACGAACCCAACACATTTAAAATGAGTAAATATAAAGCTATTTAACTGTTCAAAACTGTGTGGTGGGACAAAGCCAGTGGGGCAAACATGCTTTCACCTTGCATGCCACCTTGATCAACTGGTACGGCCACCTGTGGCCGTGCTGAGGTTTGTGAGGCCAGGGCAAAAGCTCACGAGGAATGCCCACCCTAGAGTAGGAGTGGCACATGCTGTGGATCTGCAAACCCACATATCTAACAACACAGAAGCTCAGAGAGAGATTGTGGTGATGACTTACCGCCCATTAGGGTTGTGCTGAATGGTTTGAGGGTATATTTCACAACTGCCCATATCCTTAACTGCCAGTGGCAATCTTTCTCCATCTTTAATTTCAGCATCTCCCATTGCTTTTAGGTTGGCCTGCTGGACTTCTGAATGCTTGGCCCAAATTATCTTTCCATTGGCATCCATGGACATGGCAGGTTCCTCCCGACCAAGCTGGAAGAATAACAAAAGGCTCGTAGCAATAAAAAGAAAACAAATAAAACCATAAAATAAACACTTTCTATTTTTGTTTAACAGAGGGCTCTTTCCTTTCACTTTAAATCTCCAGTGTTTAATCTCTTGTGCTTAATGAAAGAAGAGCCAGTTTAATAAAACTGGTGATTTGGAAGATGACTGTACTAAAATAAAAGGAAAACTGTTTCCACTGTTTATTCATTCAGAGAGAGTATAATTAGAGATTACCTTAACAATGATGCTCCCTTCGTCGTAGCCCAGAGCGACATTGTTGGACCCTCTTAGACTGGCCACACACCACACCCTCTCCATTCCATAATTTAATGTGCTCTCAAGGCGATATGTGCTTGAATGCCAAATACGCACAGTTCCTGAAAAGAACAACGTGAACACTTAACGATGAATTAGGTCAGGTGAAACAGCCACAGGGAAGTCCTTTTTTATTAGCTTCCTGGCAGCTTTGATCTATAGTCTGTAGGTGCCTATCAAGTAACATAAATAGAAAATTATACTTAATAAATGTGATTTTCCATGTGAAATAATGAATTTTGCAGGCATAGTGCCTACTATGTACCTGCAGATGCTTTCTACACATGATCTTTTCTGTTCACTATAATCCTATGAGGTAAGTATGTCTGTTCCCACTTCACAATCTGCCCAAACCACACATTCATGAAGTGGCAGTGCCTGAATGTGACCCCAAGTTTTTAGACTCCAAAGCACCGACAGGCTTTTTCAGTTTTTCTCTAGGACTTTTGGGTGTCAACAGACATTAAGATGATGATGACGATGAAGATAACAATGTCCCTTCATTCTTTTATAGGTCAAGCATTCTGCTCTAATGAAAACAGCAAAATTTTCAGAAGCCTCCAATTACAATGACAGGCATGACCTGGTTTAAATATCTACTTTGTAATGAAAAGCACAGGAATAAATATACATTTCTAACTTACCGTCTTCTGAACCTGTGATGATGATTGGCAACTCAGGATGAAAACTGGCGCAAGATACATTTTGGGCATGTCCCTCCAGTGTCTGTACACATGTTTTATTCTGTAATCAAGACAGCAAGACACAGAAAACAATTTTTTGTGTGTGAAAAATAAGTAACTCAACTTTAATTTTTCCAGTGCACAGATACATTATAAATGAGAGCAGTAATGACAATCTAAATAGTACTTGATACAGAAATTTTTGAAACACTATTATCTTGTTGTGTGCATACTTTCTCTAACTCTTTGATACTACAAGGAAATGTAATCGTAACCATCATATTTAAAGAAAAAAACACACACACCTCAAAATATCTGGTTTTCATCTGAATATTTTCTTGACAAATTCCTAAGTCAGTCTTTTAATATTTTTATTCTGTACTTGAATAAGGTTCTAAGTAAGACTGATTTTCTAGGCCTCATTTTATTAACTGTATGGAAATTTTGATGTGAGAAACAAAAAACAGAAACTCAACCTGTCTCTTAGAGATAAAAAGCACAGTAATAAGAAGTCATAACTAGATTTACAAAGTCTATGTGGCAAATGGCTATAGCATGGCTATGTCATGATATTCATTAATCTGCTAGTTTTCAATTATAAACAAAAGTTTACCAGTGAGGATATTAGAGAATGTAATAATTCATTTTAATCACACATTTAAATTCCTAATTTCTACTGTTAAATGAAAAATAAATATGATGGCATTTTATTTTTAAAAACTCGACAAGCATTTGTTTTCATTTTTATGGAGAACTTGGGGATCACTGTTTAGGTGTAAATACTGAAGCCTGAAGTTCTTTTGTTATGAATGTAGTTCAATAACCCAAGTTTTAACTGTCCTGTAAGAAACAATGAAATCCATGTCTAATATACGGCAAAGTGTGGTTATGAAAAAAACTGTACCTGATAGTCCCATATTTTAACAAGACGGTCATCTGCACCTGAAATGAGGTATGGTTTGTCGCCACCACTGTAGTAATCAATGCAATTCACGCCTTTCTCATGTCCTTCCAGAGTGAAGTTTGGGGAGGAAGACCCCAGCTGCCAAACCTTTAGAAAGCAAGAGCATCTGACCGTCACTTGTGGCTTTTCACAAGTCAGCTCCACCACACTTTTGACAGGTTATATAAAACGCCAAAGCACAGGGGAGGAAAACTAAAGAATGTACTTTTTTTTTTTTCACCCACTTGTTTCTGTTGTTTCTTACTTTACTTGAATTTCTAGGGGGCAGAATAACTATGGCATTCTCTGAAAACACCAATTTCCAGGCTTCATCCATAGAGATTTTTCTTTATCCCTTGAGATTCCCCAGAAATCTAGATTTTTAATAGACACTCCAATAGTCCATAAGCTATAGTCTAAAGAATAGTACTTTTGGGTAAGAAATGATTTTATGAGAATTTTAACATAAAGGTCATCAAAGTGAATTTTAAAAGGTCTATTAAAAAATTTCCACTTAAATAAAAATTTAAAGTGTGGAAAAGTAGTCAAACATTATTACTATAGCACTAGTATTGAGCTTCATCTTTACAAATATTTCCTGAGTGCCTATTACACAGGAGGGGAGGGTGAAAATGTGTAAACAAATGTTTACCATTGACTGGAAACAACAGATTCTACTAGAGCCAAAGATAAGACAATTTATGTTTTCAAGAGATACCTAATTTAGTGAAGAAAGTCTGAAACTAATTTCAAAGTTTCCAACCTTGCTCAAAAGCAAGGGCAATCCAGCAAAAGGAAAAAAAAGTAACGCCAAAAACCCAAGATATTCAGAGAGGTATCAATTTAAAAATAATTCTCACACAAATAACATGTAACATTTTATAGAAGTTAAACAAAAATGTTACACAGATGTAAGCATACACACATAAGCAAAAGTTAATGCAGTATATAATTTTAAATCTATGCAGATAGAGATATTTTAAAAATCATAATGGAAAAAGAAGTATGGTTGCATTCCTGCAACAGGTATTAAGCATCTAGTACAGGCGAAGCACTGTGTTGCTTGCACCAGAGTGTCTGTTTGAGGGAGTGGAGGTTGACACATTGCTCCTGCACTAAACATAACGTTTTGAGGAATAAAGATTTCTGTAGATACAGTAGTTATCATTCAAAATAAAGGCCATAATGGAGACAAAAGGAATGGAAGGAATGGATTGAGCAGGACTGCTTCTATCCAGAGGTGAAACTGATGTCTGAAAGAGCTTCTCAGAGTAAATAATTGTTACTGAGCCTTGAAAAAGAAGTAGTTCTCTAGAGGAAAAAAAAAATCAAAAGGGAGAAAAGAGAGTACTGCAAGCAGAGGTTACAGCCGAATATGGTTCTGTGAACATTCATGGCATCTCTAAAGAATGGTGGATAGACCAGGGTTATAGGAGATGTCTCATCATATTAGCTGTGGGTAGTCTTGGGAACCCTTGTAAGTCCACACTAAGGTATTGGAACTTTACCCTCAGATAGGGAACTGAAAGATGAAATCCATGTTTTAGATAGATAATTGGCAGCAGTAGGGAGAAGCGGAATAAGAAAAAGAGAATGGAGGCATATGAAATTTAAATGTAAAACAGATTAATAATCAGCAGACATCAACAATGAATATACTAAAAGGAAACAGGAAATAGAAGAAATACACTAAAAGGAGAGGGAAAAGAAGCATGAGAAGATTCTGGCATTTTTCTTATTTTGGGTTTGCAGTGGTTTAAAAGTCTTTCAGTTTAGTGCTTTGACATGGAAAAACACTCCTTCCATTAAGAGCACCAAGTTGCTACAACATTCTTGTAAACAGAGTATGTCCTTCTGGATCAAAGTGAGAGACCCTATTTTGACTTCAATACAAGCTTTTGAGAGAAACTTATAAGCAGGAATAACTTTCTGGGCAGCCAGTAGTAAAATACCTAAAACAACTACATTTCACCACCATAACTGATATAAATAGTGGACACCTTACCTTGATGGTCCTGTCCAAAGATGCACTGGCAAACTGATTGTTATCTTTAGGATTGATCACAATCTGCATAACATAATGGGTGTGTCCTTCAAACACTTGTGAGCAGGACCATTTTTTATCCCAGTCCCAGAGCTTAATAAGCATGTCATCTAGGCCAAAAGAAAGTCTCAAGTTAGCTACAATTGAGATTTCTTTCACTCAGAGATAAAATGTGGTCTTTGTGCCTTTTAAGGTAGCAAATCTAAGAGAAATTATACACTCCGTGACTTAAAGAAGCAGAATCAGAACTGAATACATTTTTCAAAATCCTTATTTATCCTAAGAATAAACTTAACTCTCCATAGACGACTAGAGATATTACTAATAGCAAATACAAAAATTTCATGAAAAATTTTAAGAAAGCCTTGATTAGAATCTAAGTATGACTGAATAACAAGGTCAGTGACTAGTGAATAAGCATTCCTCTTATATGATGGCTTAAAAAAGCTTTCAATTACTTCTCAATTTTAACTTAAAAATGTTTCAAAGAGCTATTACCAATTCAGTGCAACTTGTTTGAATTGCCCTCCAAAAAGTCCACTGTTTTAGATATAATACCAATGAGCACTCTCGCCCGAAATAAAAAAAGATAAAACTGAATAAAGTATATCGCAATCTAGCAAAAATCTCACCTACCAGCATGTAAATTAGCTTTCTGTTCAGAAGATGTTTAATCATCTAGACCTGCAGGCCTTCCCTGACAGGAACTGGAACAATTGCTATACAAATCCTAAGTAGAGTTGATATTTCATTAAATACAAAAGCAAGCAGCATTGATAGCACGTTACTGGATTTAAATAGTTTAAAGGCTGCTTGGAATTAGAACCTTACTTGTAACAGCAGTGAAAGAATTGCATGTCTCATTGAATGAAAATGAAGTACTCAAAGAGATGCACACGACCAAAAGGAGTCACTTCTTACCGCTGCTAGTGAGAATGAAAGGCTGGGTTGGATGAACAGCAATACAGCGGATATAGTCTGAGTGTGCTTCAAACATATGAACTCTTTCCAGAGTGTTGTAATTGAACACTCTGATCTGCATGTCATCCTAGAAATGGAAATTTAGAAATCATCACTGTTATGAAGTAAACTGCACAAAAAAGGTGGAGTATAGGCTCAAGGTATAAAGTCCAAGCTTCAAAACATTACACTAATTAAAAACTCAAGAATTAAATCATTCACATAATCACTGATGATTAGAGATTCATATAGTTACTTACCGCTCCTGTCACAACCCAATTCTTTCTTGCAACAAACTTTGCAGCTCGAACAGGAAGGTCACACACTTCAAATGTTTTCACCAATGTCTTTAAAATTAATAAGAATATACACTTTGAGTTATGAGAAAATAACTGAAGAATCTATTGTTATATTTAAAACATCTAATTATTTAGATCACTTCTAATTTAAAAATATTCTCAGGCTAAAATACAAAAGTTCAATCAAATAAAAAAACAGACCAATCATCTTTTCAACAGTTTCAAAATTACAATACTTACAAGGGTAAAAAGAGTGCAAATGTCCACAAGATGAAATTCCAGATCCTCTGTGCTCGGCCTGCCCTTCCCTTTCTCTCTAGCCTGACCTTTGGCTACTCCCAGCCTTACCTTTCCTCCTCCCGCTCCCTCTGCCTGAAAATCCACCCATAGAACCTTATACTCCTCTTTCATAACATAGCACCTTCATAATTATGTTTAATGGCAATCATTCCTGCTAAGCTCCCTGAGGGCAGGAATCTTGCTCACCACTGTATTCTCAGAGCTTAGAACAGTGGCTGGCAAACAACCAGTGTGTAAGAACTATTTGTTGAATGAATTGGCTTAGTTTTCTTTTTACTTATTTTAAAGTTTACTTATTTATTTTGAGAGAGAAAGACAGCATGAGCCAGGGTGGGGCGGAGAGAGAGAATCCCAAGCAGGCTCTGCAATGTCAGCACGAACCCCAAAGCAAGGCTAAAACTCACAAACTGTATGATCATGACCTGAGCAGCAAGAGTCAGAAGCTTAACCGACTGAGCCACCCAATGCCCCTGCTTAGTTTTCTTTTTAGAATTAAACCCATCAACTCACAAAATAAACAAGATACAGTTGTTTTGTACACCTTAGCAATATGTTTCCATACAAATGCTATTTACCTCTCTTTAGTGAAGCGTAAGAACACAGTGATTTAGATGTTTCTTCAAGCTGTTCAAAATGGAATAAGTATACAAGATAAAAGTAGAAAACTAGGAGACCCCCCTCCCCAGAAAGAACACGGATAAATCCATCTCTTTGTCCTCCTGCTTTGATGCTTTATTTCTTAAGATTCTGAAAATCAAACTATCATTTTGCAATCTCTTTTTGTACCAGCAAGTAATGATAAACAGTATAATTTTACTGATGAACCATGTGCACTAAATAAAAAAAACAGAAACCAGTAAACCTGAAGCTAATGTAACATTGTATGTCAACTATATTAAGACAAACAAACAAAAACCAAGATTAAAAAAAAAAACAAAGAATAGAGACTGGTTCATAAGAACTGTTGAGCCTACTCTTGGCTTCTGAGGCCAGACTTCAAAGATTCTTCACACAAAGACAATAAACGGGGGCATCAGCTCCAACCTGTACAACCACTATCAGCTGATTACAACACAGACAGTGAGAGCAGACAGAGCATGCAATCTCTAAGGTGACAGACAAGTCCACAAAAGCTCATGAGTAGCCAGTAAATCCAGGGATCTGCTGAGCAGTACACGTAAAGCAGCTGCAGAACAGTCAGGGTTCAGTCCATGTCAAGTGCTGTGACTGATACAAATGACACAACAGATGGTCTCCACATTCTAGAAGCTAAACAATCTGAAGAAGAAATGTTATACACTCAACATACACTCAATGTAAGTCAGGAAAATACTGACTAATAATTGTATGGTACTTTACAGGTCACACACACAATTTTATCTAATTGGATTTAATCCTTTTGATATTCCTATGGCAACAATATCATCTTCTTTTCAGATAAGTAAACTGAGCCTTAACATGGTTAAAAGGCTTGCCCACATCACTTAATTGGCAGGATGGCTCCAAATTCTAACAGTGATTTTTTTTAAATCATTGCACTCACCACCTCAAAGACATATTTGAAATTCAAGTACATTTGAATTTACTTTCAAAAACTTTTTGCCTCTTTCAAGAATTTTGCTCTCAATATACATGAGTGACAAGTAGCTTCCGTTGGTGATAAATAGAGGGGGAAAAAGCAGGGAGAACCAAAGAGATGAACCATTCAACAAAGACTTACTGAGTATCTACTATAAGACTGACTGTCAGATATGCATGTGAAGTAACAGTAGGAAATAAGGCTAGGATAATCCCAGACTTCCATTCTTGAAGAAAAGGAGGAAATTAGACAAGTTACCAACAAGATGAATTATGAAAGTGGAAGCAGGTGGCGCTGCCAGAGGGCACAAAAGAGAAACATGAGGCAAAGTGGGTGAAGATAAAGCAGTTATGTTACAGTAAAACCTAGAGAAGGGTGAGGGAAGTACACCTGGGACTTAGAACATACTACAGTGAAATGACAGAGCTGAGAAATGGCTAAAAGGAGCAGAGAAAAGATTTAGGAAGTATGGTGCGGACTCAGGGAGGCACCAACATATCTGTTAAGCATAAAATCACAAAGATTTTAAACATGTGAATACAAGAATAGATAAAACAGATGGAAAAAAAAAAAAGAAAAGCAGTTAGCATGCATATTATCTGCATTAAGACAAATGGATTCATAAGATGAAGAACTGAAATTACAGAGGTGAGAAATCCTGATACAGTGAAATAGTGATAAATAGAATGTTTATTTTTCATTAGCTCAAAAAGTAATTATCGAGTACTTCCTGTGTGTCTGACAATGTTATCAGCAGTGGAATAAAGCAAAGAACAAAGTGTTATTGTGTAAAAACCGTCACTGATGGGGTCTTGGTTTAGTGTGCAGTCATTCTGTGTCATTAGAGTGACATACGACTAGAAGGGTGGTTTTAGGTTTATTCCTGACCTTGATTTCCTAAGACTTTTTTTTGCCATCTTAAATTACTCAATGCGAATTCTGTCTGGCTTTCAAGAACTTAAACTTAGATGTTGAAGGCAATTATTATATAAGTAGACACAGAACTGTAGGGAATAGTGCTGACTATGTGTTCTGTATTTTGAAAGAAAAAGATCAGGAATGGTCAATAAAGATGGAAAATGAGACAAACCAATTTGAAGGGTAATTATTTACTCAGATGAAAAAGAGCAAAACAAGCATTCAAGGCAGATAACCCACATAATGCATATTTTCATATGTGTAACCAAAAGCTGACTACAAATACTTCTCCAACATACTCTATAATTCATATGGTAGACTGAAAGTTATCTACAAATAATTATATCCAGTACTTGGGAAAAATAAATAAAATTAAAAATCCCATTCTTGGGATTGTTAGAATATTCACTCAAAAGAAAATTAAGTACTATTAAATACTTTTTCTAGTGCAAGTAACCTTATATTGGTGGCAGTTTCCTTAGTTTCAAAGAAAAGTTAATACTACCTACATCAGAATTTAACATTTAAATATTATATATGGCAAGACCAAACATTTTATCCCAGTTATCACCCTGTCAATGTTAGTTCCTCTTTATTGAAAATACTTTGTACCAATTTATTTGAGAAAGCAGTCCGCATATAGCTAGTGGATTCTATTTCTTCTCTTTCATTATAAACACTGTCTAACACACTATTTCTAAAAAGTCCTTAAAAATTCCTACCTGTGTTTCATGATTCCACACGCACACACTGCCATTGTAAAGACTTGCCAACATCCATGGCTCTGTAGGATGCAAATCCACACTCTTAACTCGATCTGATCGAGCAGTTAGCTTTCTCTTTATATCAAGTCGCAGAGGCTAAGGAGAAACAACATCAAAAACCCAGAACACATTAAAGTGCTATGCCAAATAAAGTATGTTTGAGATCTCAACTAAAAATAGTACATTAACAGGCCTATGAAACAATTCAGTTTTCACTTTGCTAAACTGTAGGCCCAATTTCAAGTCTAAAGCACCTACTTTTTCACTCATAAAAACATGAATATTTAAGGCTTTTAAATTTACAGTAGTGGTTGTCAAACTTTTTGGCTTCAGGACTCTTACAATAAAAAAATTTCCTAAAAAGCTTTTGTTTATGTAGTTTATATCTACATACTTACCATGGGAAACATTAAAACTGAAACAACTTAAAAAATATTTATTAATTCATTTTCAAATAACAAAAATAAACCCCATTACATGTTAACTTAAATGACATATTTTTATGAGAAGCAACTATGTATTCAAAATAAATTTAGTGAGAAGAGTGGTAGTGTTTTATATTTTTGCAGAACTCTTTATATTCTGTCCTTAACAGAAGAAAGTTGGTTTCTCATATTCGCTTGGGTCTTTAATATGTTGTGGTATGCTATTCTGGTTTATGTATATGAAAAAACAGTTTCACAAAGATATGTAGTTGGAAAAAGAGAAATATTTAAGTAACTTTTTCCAAATAGCTGTGAATATTCTTCTTTTATACACATCAAAACTTGACAAGTGGTAGTTTCTTAAAGGTTAGTTGCAATGTGAAAACTGAAACCAGAGCCCAACGTGGGGCTAGATCTCACGAACCATGAGATCATGACTGAGCCGAAATCAAGAGCTGGACACTTAACCAACTGAGCCACCCAGGTGCCCCTGATCTATTCTGTATTTTGAATGGATCTTTCACCCATGCATCATTTTGTAACATCATGCATTGGTTATGTGGAAAATTTTGGTTCAGTGAATTATGTGGATCTTCCAAATTTTGACACACTTCATTATACAGTATCAAAAAGTCACATTCATTAATATCACCATCTATTTCAAATGATAAGTCTTTAAGTATTAGAAATCTATCCAGTTCAATGACAGAAGCTTTCTAAAATTCTAATTTTCACTTGAAAGCACCAATTTTATTATCAGGAACAAAGACTGTCAGGGACCAGCTAACTTCTTTCAGTTTTTAGAAAACGTCTGCCAAATAATGAAGTCTGAACAAACATTGTTTGCTAGTCACTTCTTTTTTTTTTTTAAGTTTATTTATTTATTTATGTTTGCGGGGGGGGAGGGAGGGAGAGAGAAGACAGAGCACAAGGGAGGGGCAGAGAGAGGAGACAGAATCCGAAGTAGGTTCCAAGCTCCGAGCTTGTCAGCACAGAGCCTGATGCAGGGCTGGAACACACAAACTGTGAGACCATGACCTGAGCCAAAGCTGGATGCTTAATGAACTGAGCCATCCAGGCACCCCTGTCGATCAGTATTTCAAGTAAGCTTGTATAGCAGTATGCAACACAAGTATTTTGTGCATACTTTATTTCAATACACAAAATATTTAAAAGATGTATACACAAGTATCAAAATGTAATAAAACTAATACATTTTTCTGCTTTGTTAAGGACATTTTTTAAAATGTTTGTTTATTTTTGAGAGAGACAGAAAGACAGAGTGTGAGCAGGGGAGGCACAGAGAGAGAGGGAGACACAGAATCTGAAGCAGGCTCCAGACTGTCAGCACAAAGCCTGACATGGAGCTTGATCTCACGAACTATGAGATCATAACCTGAGCCAAAGTCAGGCACTTAACCTACCACTGAGCCACCCAGGCACCACTCATTAAGGACATTAACTCTTAACTTAAAAACAAAATTGTGTGGGGGCGCCTGGGTGGCTTAGTCGGTTAAGTGTCCGACTTTCACTTAGGTCATGATCTCGCGGTTTGTGGGTTCGAGCCCCGCGTCGGGGTCTGTGCTGGCTGCCAGCTCAGAGCCTGGAGCCTGTTTCAGTCTGTGACTCCCTCTCTCTCTGACCCTCCCCTGCTCACGCTGTCTCTCTCTCTCCTAGAAATAAATAAAACATTAAAAAAAAAATTTAATAAAAAAAAAACAAAATTGTGTGGTGATGAAGAATATACTATCAGTACAATTTGGTGACACTATGCCAGCAGTTCAGTTTTGTCTTCCATTACTTTTATACCAATGGTGCAAATTATCAACATAGTGAAAAAGGCCAAAAGTGTCTTACTATCAGGAAAACAGTTTTACTTTGTGAACCTCCTGAAAGAATGGGGGACTCCTAGGAGATTGCAGATCACATTTTGAGAAACCTTGGTTTACAGACTATCCAGTAAGCATATATAAAATATCCACTGAATCGTTATGTTGTGCCCATGTAATTAGTGTCCTATCAGAAAATATTAAGTGTTACTCATGAAGTCTTAGTAACCCTAAATTATAATATCAATCAAAACAGTATAGTATTGGTATAAAAACACATGGATTGATGGGACAGAATAGAGAACCCAGAAATAAACCCATGCATATAGTCAGTTAGCCTGCCAAAAAGAAGCCAAGGATACACAACGGAGAAAGGATGGACTTTTCAATAAACTGTTTGGCAAACGGGACAGCCATATGCAAAAGAATGAAACTGGACCACTATCTTATACCATAGTTAATATTACAAAAATTGACCCAAAATGGATTAAAAACTTGAATGTAAAGTCTGAAACCATAAAACTCCTTGAAGAAAACATAGGCAATAAGCTCCTTGGCACTGGTCTTGATGATTTTTTGGATTTGACACCAAATATAAAGGCATCAAAAGCAAAAATTAACAAGTAGGTCTACATCAAATAAAAGCTTCTGCAGAGCAAAGGAAACCATCAACAATGAATTTCATTTCATTTCATCAATGAAAAGACAACCTACAGAATGGGAGAAAATACCTGCAAGTCATATATCTGGATAAGGGATTAATATTCATAATATGTAAAAAGCTTATACAACTCAATAGCAAGAAAAAAAATAACCTAATTAAAAATAGGCAGAGGTTCTGAATGGATTTTTTTCCAAAGAAGACTACAGATCACCAATAGGTACATGAAAAATGTTCAACGTCACTAATCATCACAAATCAAAACCATAATGAGATATCACTTTACACCCATTAGAAGGCTTATTATCAAAACGACAAGAAATAACAAGTGTCAGTGAGGATGTAAAGAAAAGGGAACCCTTATGCATTATTGGCTGGAATGTAAATTGGCGAAGCCATTATGGAAAACAGCGTGGAGGTTCCCCCCAGAATTAAAAACAGAACTACCGTATGACCTAGCAATTGCACTTCTGGGTATTTATCCAAAGAAAAACAAAAGCACCAACTTGGAAAGATATATACACCCCCATGTTCACTGTAGCATTATTTACAATAGCCAAGACATTGAAACAGTGTTTAAGTGTCCACTGATGGATGACTGGATAAAGAAAATGTATCTAATATATGCATATTATACATATATTTCATTATATATGTATACATATTATATAAGTGTATATATGTATATATTACATATATTTATATATAATATTCCATTGTATACACATACAGGAATATTATTCAACCATAAAAAAGAATGAAACCTTACCATTTGTGACAACATGGATGGACCTTGAGAGTATTATGCTAAGTGAAATAAGTTAGAGAAAGACAAATACTGTATGACCTCACCTGTATGAAGAATCTTAAAAAAAAAAACAAAACAAAACAAAACCATACACAACAAACAGCTCAAGCTCACACATGCAGAGAACAGATGGGTGGTTGCCAGAAGCAGGGGGTGGGGATAGGCAAAATGGATGGAAGAGGTCAAGGGTACAAACTTCCAATTATAAAATAATCAAGTCATGGGAATGTAATCTGCAGCACAGTGACTACAGTTAATAATACTGTATTGTACATTTGAAAGTTGCTAAGAATGAACCTTAAAAATTATCAGAAGAAAAAAATTACTGTAACCACGGAGAGTGATGGATATAAACTAAATTTACTGTTGTGATTATTTCACAATATATACATATGCTAAATCATTATGTTGTACACATGGAATTAATATAACATTGTCAATTATAGCCCAATAAAAAACTTATTTCTTAGACAAAGTATTTTGTCAATAATATTAGCAAATACGAGGTGAATGTGATGTGAGATCAATACGGGTTATATCCATGTCCTTGAAGGTGTTTGGAGACAAATGGGAATGTTAAACATTTTAAGAATTTAAAGTTACAGGAACCTAATGAACCTAATTAGGAACCTAACTAATGAGTTATTTAGTAATCTAATACAAGAACCTAATTTTAATTAGAACAATTTTAAACAGGGGCACCTGGGTGCCTCAGTCAGTTAGGCGTCTGACTTCCGCTCAGGTCATAATCTCAGGGTTCCTGGGTTCGAGCCCCAAGTCAGGGTCTGTGCTGACAGCTCAGAGCCTGGAGCCTGCTTCGGATTCTGTATCTCCCCCTCTCTCTGACCCTCCCCTGCTCTCGCTGTCTGTCTCTGTCTCTCTTTCTCTCAGAAAGAAAAACATTAAAAAAAAGAAAAATTTTAAACAAAAATTAAAATACTCTTGATTCAGAAAATGCTAATAGTTTAAAACAGCGTTTTTCAACCTGGATTCATCTACACCGTACACAAGAATATGATGTGAATAACTATTTTCTCAATTCTCCCAAGAATACTTACCATTCTAAAAGTTATTTCATTATAAACAGTGAAACCTTTGGATATAGTCTTAATTCTCTCTTGGGCACAGATTGAGGAAGATCGATTTAAAATGTTTCCACTTCAACAGGTTTTATATAAACAACCTAAAAGTTTATTTGGCAAGTTGAGTTACCACTGAATCTTTATTTTTGTGATCTTCCAGAGTGATCATGAATGGAACAGAAATTTAAGGTTACTTTTCAACACAAAAGCAAGAACACTAGATAATTTTAGCAGAGATAATTTCCCAAAACAAAGCAAACAGCTCACAAGGCTTTTATTCACCTACTACTTCCAACCTTGTTATTACATTACTTCTACACATGCCTCTTCCACTTTTAGGAATAACCTAAATCTCTATACTTTAAAAGTTCTTTGGCTCTTCTCCACAATCACCAAAAAAGGTTTCCACGGTTATGCCTTCCTCTCCATCTCAAACTCTACTTTCACCACTATCCTCACATTCTTTGGTCATTCAGGGAAGCAGGTTCCTTTACTTCATCCTTTTCTCAATTCTGCCTCATTAATTAGCATGACAAATTTCAACTCGTTTTTCTGGTCCCTTTAAAGCCAAGAAACGTGAGTGTCTGTTGTGTGCCAGGAACCACAGTGGGGGCTTTCATGTAAGCCAGGACATTTCATAGTTTTCCTCTAGCAAATGGAGAAATCCTTATACACTTATACTTATAAACTGTGTATATTTTACCATATGGATGTTTAATGATGACTGAGTAAAAGTGATGCTCTGGAAAGTTGGGCCGGGGGACTAAGCAACCTAGAACACCTCTAAATACCCCTAATTCACAAATCCCAGTTTAAAAAGCACAGCTGAAATCTCTTGTTATACTTCTCCTAACACTGAAGCGACTACTTTGAATGAGACACTGTATTAGACACACTAGAATACAAAGACAAGTAAGATATTCATACTGCACCCTTCATTCTAAATGTCTCCCTCCATCTTCCAAAAACTGGATGCATTTAGGACTCCTCTTAAATGCTGCTGTCACCAATAAAATCTTTTTGGTTTACGTTAGCCAGAACTATCCTTTTCTTTTCTTTTTTTTTAATGTTTTATTTATTTCTAGGAGAGAGAGGGAGAGACAGCGTGAGCAGGGGAGGGTCAAAGAGAGAGGGAGTCACAGACTCTGAAACAAGCTCCAGGCTCTGAGCTGGCAGTCAGCACAGAGCCCGATGCGGGGCTCGAACCCACGAACCACGAGATCATGACCCGAGCGAAAGTCGGACACTTAATTAAGCCACCCGGGCGCCCCCAGAACTATCCTTTTCTAAGGGATCTTACAGAAGTTAATTCTAACCTTTAACATTTGTACACGTATCTCTTTTTGCTTTAATGAGCAGATTCCCCTTCAAGAAGGGTCATTGTTTACTCATATCTTTATCTCCATAGCATCTCCTATTTCTGGATATGGGGGTTTAAGGACACATGGTATAATCCAGGTCTAGGAAATTATGCTGCACTCAAATTTCAGTCCCACCACTCATTTCAAATACACAGTACTGGGCAAGTTTACTTAAAACTTCTCTCAGGTTCAACATAAGTAAAAGAGGCTTAATACTTTTATCTACATCTTAATGTTATGAGAATTAAATTCGGTGTTAAGCAGTTAGAATAGTGCCTGGCCTATCATAACCACTCCGTAAACATTACTTATAACTCACTCTGCCAGCTTTTGTAAGAATTAAGAGGCAAATGTTTAGCAAATTGCACGGGCACACAGTAAACAAGTGAAAAATAAATTCATATTTTGTATCTCATACAGAAGATTTAAAATGTATTAAAGAACGAAGGATATTTCATTAGAAAACATCCATTACCGAAAGCGCAGGAGACTCCCTGAGATCTTGTTCAGGGGTCCTTAATCTGGGGGACCCAACCAAGTTCATGGATGAGGATAGGGGAGGTGGTCTGTAGTGAACCCACTGAATTCTCTAAAACGCTGAGTGCTTCTCTACCCATTTTTCTAGAAGTATCCATAACTTTCACCAGTTTCCCCCAAGGACTCAATCTCTGCTGTAATTCCAACTCTCAATTAGCTTTATACAAACTTTTATTTTCAACTGCAGCACACAGAACTTGGACTTATTAATCCCAAAGGTCTTCAAGCTCCAAAATCTCTGAACCTACGCTTTATAACAAATAAAAAGAGGTGGGGGGATGTGCGGGATAATATTTAAATATAAAATATTGTCTTACATTTTTTTCAGAAATCATATTCTCACACTACTGCATTTTTTTCTTCTTATTACAACACTTTTGGGCAAAAGAACTTTGGGTATCTTTGACGGTGAGAATGACAATAAAAAAGTGCTGTCTTTCCTGACTGCCATTCTTACCAGCCACTATACCTGCAAATGCAGAAAAGCACGCCAATTTTATACCCCTCCTTTGCCCCCTAGAAACTTAAAGTGGGATGCCAAAGCATTCGAAATCCCACCCTGGACTCCACATGCACTTTATTTACCTCTTTCAGAGGGAATGCTTTTCTGTTTAAGATCGCAGCTTGTGGTCAGCACACACTACTACAGCAGCAACAAGCCCAACACGAGTGTAGGCTCAGTTGACCCCGTTTTAAAGGCAGACTGAGACAGTTTTGCCAAAGCCCAGGCACTGCGTCCCCAAACCACCTCAGATTCCTGGGTCCCACTGCCGCCTCCCTCACAAAACTCAAACTGGACCAGGACCCCGCAAGGCCTGAGGCGGCGGCCGCATCCGCAACCTCCACTCCTCAAGGCTGGTCTGAGACGAAAAGGCCCCGCTCCCTCCTGCAGGGCCTGGACCTACCATTGCTCCGTTGGTCAGAGCCCGGGAGCCCTCGCTTGCCACCGGCGACGCAGTCCCAGAGAGACCCACCGACCCTCTGACCGGCCGACTGACTGACGTGGAACTTCCGGGAGGCTACTCTCGCGATAGTGGAAGCCAGGGCGCGAGCGCCTGCGCAACCGCGACGCAGGGCTGACGTTTTCCACCGCCTTCCCAGTTTCCTAGGCAACGGGGCCTTCGAAACTGTGCGGAGCCGAACAGTTTGAGAAGGCGGGGTGTGGACTTTACCACCAAATGAAATGGTCTCGATTCCTGAGAGAAGATGAGAACTAGAAGCCGAGAGAGAGAAAAAAAAAAGATGAGAAAAACGAAATGCTTAGTCCCCTTGGACGCTAACGGCAGGGAGAGCACCGCCGTAGTGGAGTTGTGGCTTGAGGAGCGCTGTCCGCCTCTTCCGACTCTGGCCCTGATGGGAGGGATGGGGAGAGGAGGCGGAGCGCCGCTCCAAGGCCTCCGTACCCGCGTGGCCTGGAGAACTAGGCCCAGGGAATTCTCCGCGAGCCCTGGGCCCTGCGCCGAGTTAGGCTGGGAAGAAATGCCCAGACTCAGGGCTGGGCTTCAGGCCTGTAAGCGTGGAGGGAGGCCAAGAGCCTTCAGTCTGGAGCCCCCCAGGAGATGGGGACTCCAACCATGCATGATCACTTGTTACCGTTACTGAGTGGTCGACTGTGTTATTCATTTATTTAAGAAATATTTACTGATTTTCAGCTTGTGCTAGACATACTTTCCTCTCAAATCCTTCCATCAAACGAATGAAACCGAAGTTCAAAGTAGTGACAGGCCAAGGCCGCATAGTAAGTGATGGAGTCGGGATTTCATCCCAGATTTTTATGTCCTTAAAGTCCGTGCTCTTTCTACTACATCAGAGTATCTCTTCATAAAGGTAGAAAGGACATGAGCCACGGGGTGCAAAAAACTGCTAGAGCATTTGCCTGACACCATCTTCCTATATTCCTGCTTCTATTTTATTTTGTTTTTAAACACTGTGGGCCAAATAAATCTTGTTAACGTTTAAATGAGGACCTCTGGCCTGAGAGAAGCCTTGGCTTTTTTAAAGCTCTGTATTGTGAGAAAGGCAAAAAGTATGTGTGTGTAGAAACATATTCAGAGGGAGACATGGACCTCTGCGTGGCTTTTAGTGGAAGTTTTGCTGCTAATGTGATCTCTTTGTGGACCTCAGTTTTCCTCACATTAAAAATAGGTTGGGGTCGCCTGGGTGGCTCAGTCAGTTAAGCCATGGAACTTTGGCTTGGTCACCATCTCCCTGTTGGTGGGTTTTAGCCCCAGGTAGGGCTCTGTGCTGACAGCTCAGAGCCTGGAGCCTTTTTCAGGTTCTGTGTCTCCCTCTCTCTCTGACCCTCCCCTGCTCCATCTCATTCTCTCACTCTCTCAAAACTAAACATTTTTAAAAATTAAAAGAAAATAGGATAATCTCTAAAAATCTTTACATTTCTACTATTCTGTGTGGGGTTTTTTTTTTCAAAATTTTTAGTGTTTATTTTTGAGAGAGAACAGGTAAGTGGGGGAGGGGCAGAGAGACAGGGAGACACAGAATCAGAAGCAGGCTCCAGGTTCTGAGCTGTCAGCACAGAGCCAGACACGGGGCTCAAACCCAGGAGCCTGAGATCATGATCTCAGTCGGTTAAGTTGGACACTTAACCATCAGAGCCACCCAGGTGACCATATTCTGTGTTTTTGCAATATGTAATAGAAGAGTGGGTCTGGAACTGAATTTTAATGCCAGCAGTTTTATCTTATGAAATGTAAATTGAGGCTAATAGTGGAATACTTTGCTTACTCTATGGAGTAGATGGAGATCATGAGTTCGTTGAAAATTTTACGAATTCAAACTGTATGTAATTTGCTTGAAAGGTGGTGCCTCCAATATTTCTGATTCCTGGATACTCTTGCACTTGAGAAAGTAGAGACTTGGCACATTACCAAGTAATACAAAATAAAATGACATATACTCTCTATCCTCAAGGCACTCAGTTGGGGATACTTAAATCCTTAAATACCACCAGGCACCCACAGATTTATTTAGTATTGATGAGGGCCGAGCCCCCAAGTGTCACACTCACTGTGACTATACCTTTTCTCATTTTTCCCACTGCAGTTAACCAACATTAAGTTCTGCAGTTGTATACTATAAATTCATTCTTCTTTCAACCATTACATACTGAATTTATACTGTATTCAAAACACTATACTAAGTGCTGCCTGAAGATTAGACCTATAAAAATTTTGCCTTGAATTTGGTTGAAAGAAATTCCATTTTAAATAAGATTCTCAAATATGAACTAATAGATAAAATAACATTAACTACATGTGTGTATATTCCTAAGTTTTCAATCGTGGTTTTGAAATCTTTTGTTTACTCTCTGCTTTAGAGGAGACTGGAAGGTTAGGAAAATAGCTCTGGGGAGGAAAAGAAATATGGACAAGCTTAGCAAATTGGTAAAGGGTTTCCCAAGGGGTTGATTGCAATTGATCAACAGATCTTAAAGTCTTACCTGGTCAATTTCTAGGATGACTGTTTCAACCCTTCCTTTTTTCTGCTGCTATGAGAATTCCAAATGGAAGTTCAGTCAGCAATGCCTCTATCAGTACTTTGCATTTACCTTGATCTCCCCATTCTATTCCCACCCCTTCATAAGAAGTTGAGGAAGTGAAAATAATTCCTGGAAAGGTCTAGTTGGTATTTTCAAAAAAATAAACCTCTGTGTGTGTATGTGTTTTCATTTAGCAAAGTGGTGAGTAGGTACATGAAAAATAGCCTAGTTTCTCTCTTCAAAAGGAGGTCAGTTAAGTACAGATAATGAAATACTATACCAAATATGAGTACCCTGAAAAGTACCAATAAAGTACTCAGAGGATAAAATATCCAGCCACGGATATCAGTTTCATAAAGGAGGCATAATTTGACCGGGACTTTGAGGCAAAGACATGTGGTATGTTTGAGAACCACAAAAGTGCAGTTTGCCTGGTATTTGTTGAGAATGACGCTGAGGGAAAAGCATGGAGAGGAAGGACAGAGCTAGAACCTGAAGATTCTTAAATAGGGAGGTATTGGACTTTGATTCAGTAAGGAATTTGGAACCATTAGTCCAGAAAAGAAACCTGTTCATACCTGCACTCTGTAAGATTCACAATTTGTTGATGTGTATGAAGAAATAGATTGGGACAGTAAAATACTAAAGTTTAAGGGAAGTAGATGTGAAAATAACAGTTATGAATGAATTTTACTGAGTGTCCACTATGTATTCAGCATGAGAATATGCAATTTGCATACTGTGATTCAGACAGTAATACTAAAAGATCGATATTATTTTCTCCAACTTATAGAAGAGAAACTAAGGTCCACTTGGTTAAGTAATATGCTCCATGCCACACTGCTCAGGAGTGAGTGACAGATTTGAGATATGAATTCAAGTTTATCTCCAAAACAAGCGCTGTTTGTTTTTTTAATAGCATCTTTTCAAACTTATTTATTTTGAGACAGAAAGAGAACACAAGCAGGAAGGGGGCAGAGAGAGAGAATCCCAAGCAGGCCCCATATATCAGTGCACGGTCTGATGTGGGGCTCAAACTCATGAACCACAAGATCATGACCTGAGCCAAAATCAAGAATTGGACGCCCAACTGACTGAGCCACCTAGGCACCTCAACAAATGCTGCTTTTATTAGACTATTTCTTCCTTTTTCACTAGGAAGCTAGAATCAACAAGATACACAAATGATTTGAGTTTCTTGTGAATTAAGGGGTTGGGAGGCATCCTGATGTTAATGTTTTGAATCTAAAGAACCTGGAGGAACACCTTTAATTAGAGAAAGAAGTAGAGCCAGTAAATGACACAGATAAGAAATAGGAAAACTATATGTCAGATACATCTAGGAAAACTATGCCACAAAAGGAAAAGAGAAGGATAACATAATAGAGTGACCAGCAGTCTAGATGGCTTTAGAGAATTTAAGGAGGTTTGGTATTTAGAAAAATGCTTGCCAATGAATTAAAGGACACAATGAATTATGAGGACACAAGTTGCCTTCACAAAAGCACTTTCAGTTAAGTAATGCTAAGGGAAGCAGGTTTTCAAGGGATTAAGAAATGATTGTATGATAAGGAAGTGGAAGTAGTGAGTATAAACTTATCAAAAGAGTGGTAAGAAAAGGCAAATGTTGATGTCTCACTAAAAATGAACCAATTGTTTCTGTATTTAGGGTACCAGTGTCATTACTTCATAATAACACTCCAAATGGATGTATGCAACTAAACAAACCTTTGCAGTATGAGTAGGAACTAGACAGACAAATGTCAAGAAGGTATATGCAGAGTATTTGAAGTGGAGGGAAGTGAGAGTTCGATTTTCCCAGAGAACTAAATGTAGTTTAGCATGTCTGAGTCAGTAAGAAGGGGGAGAATTGAGAAATGGGACTAGAAAGATAGATGAAGCTCAGATCTTGAAGGTCCATGATTGCCAGTTTAAGGAGTCTGGACTTTACTGAGAAGGCTCTAGGGAATCATTGAAGAATGTTAAGTAGGGTAATCTTCATGCTCCATTACTGATTCATCATTGCGTGTCAGTTACTTTTCCTATTAAAGGAAATGTTAAGGTTATCAGCTGGATTTCTGCATGAAGTGAATAAGAAGAGTTTGACCACATAATCACCTACCAACCATCAGCAGACTAAATTGAGTTGAAGAACCACTGAGCTGTCTTCCAAGAATGAAACTTGTGGACACTAGAGGTAAAAGCTTTGATCGCAGAAGCATTCATTAGTTACAGTGTGCTGTGCATTCCATCTGATTACCTACTAAAAATTTAAAAGTTATTAAAACAAATTTACTCCATGTGATATGGGATTGGGGATAAGCGAATGTTCACTTTTGTTTACCTGAAAGCATAAAAGTCTAAATTTTTAGTAATGTTTTTGGTGTGGAAATAAATTTTGCCTTTTAAAAGAATGGATTAACCTCATGTTTCTATAATAAAGAAATTTTTAGAGGAAGCAGAGTTTAAAATCAGCTTTGAAATGAAGGAGGTGATTACACACATTGGAATTGCTAGACATTGTAAGTATGGTAGTAGAATTTGGGGAATTTGTTGTTTAGTGACCTACATAGTGTTTTCCATATGCAAGGACATTCTATACCTCACTCTTCACATGTGGAATGCTAAGACCACCAATGTTAAGTCATGACCAACAGACTCTGGAGACTTCTCTGTCTCAGGGTTGTCTTGTGCGGTGAACTTTGCTGGTATCAGTTTCAATACCTGTAAAACAATGTTGGACAAAAGGAACTCTTCAATCCCTTCTGCTCCATGCTTCTTTAGATTTTTGAGTGTGTTTCTTTGTTCTTGTCAAACGAAGAGGGCAAAGGGATGTAGGATGTATTAATAGACATTTATTTTTACTTCATGTGTCAGTGCAGTAGTTCTTCCCACATATTTCACAATACACATTGCTCTTTTTCCCTGGAGGCCACCTTTAATCAGCAATTTTTTTGTGTGTGAGGGTTCATTATTCTTTGAACAATACTGTATAAACCCCAGGGTCCTAGGTCTTAGGGCAAGGAGCCTGCTGGATGTGAGGGGACTGGGAACAGAGGCTCAAGTGTGCACGGTATGCAGAGGTCCTAGGTGAACATTCTCTAATAACCAATGCTTAGCTTTCTTTCCAGAGACAAGACTTTATGAAGTTTTACATAAGCAAGTTGATAGGTTTAGAGCAATTATGTTTCCTTAAGAATTATGTCCCTGTAAATGACAGTGCTGCATATAAATAAATGAATAATAATGACAAATAGCTTGGATATCTGGCATGTAGCAGTTACCTTTAAATTAATTGAAAAAAATTTAATGTTAAAATGAAATATCTGGAGTGACAAGGCATTGCACAGTATAATTTCCATCAAATTGCCTTATTCCACTTTCTTCTAAAGAATTTGTCAGCTCAAGTTGATCTAAGGGCATTACCAAATTTGAATTCAAATGTAGTTCAAGCCCCAAGGTTTAAAATATGAAGTTCTTGGGCTCTGAGCTCCTGATACGCTTTTGTATCTGAAGATAATAATCCAAATCATATTGAGCTGCCCTACTCCAGGATTTTTCATTTGATGTCAAAGCAACTTCACATTGATAGTGCTTGATCCATCACTAAAATTCAAATAAAGGTACTGTTGTTAGGAAGAAGAAAATATTTCTTTTGCTAAATATGGCTATATCTTGGTGTACCTTCCATTGATAATAAATGCAGATATATCTTGAAAAGGTTTATATATAAAGTGAATGTTAGCTAACTGGATCATATATACGTATTATTTACACACACATGCATATATATCAGATATAGGCAGAGTCAATATCTGAGGGAGGTGAAAGGAGATTACACGTGTTTTATTTGTATTTTCTAACTTTATTACAAGCATACTGTGTAATAAAATAAATTTTTCTGCAAATATATAGCAAAGGAGCTTTTCATTTGAGGGAAGCCTATTTTGAATCTGACTATAAAGCAAAGAAATACCTCCTGTTTCCTGCATAAGTCTGGATTTTCATTTTATAAAGCCCATTTAAGGTGCAACAAAATGATATAGTCATATCAGGAATGAACAGTTTGCCAAAAGAGAATATGCAATCCCAGAGTGCTGGGGAAGTAAGATCCAGGTTTTGCAAAAGGAAGTTCTCCGATGGATTTTTTCATTAAGGTACATCCCCGGTAGAGCTAGACAAGGATGTCTAGAGCTAGACACAAGAGCAGTTGTGTCTGAAGATTTAAATGTGCAAGGGGGAAGTTAAGTGAGGCAGCTATCAGGAGGGAGGAAGGATGAGAGCTGTTAAGGAGCCCAGTGGAAGGGCTGTAAGCAGAGCTTGTATTCAACTGATATGTATTAGTACTGCCAACACGTGTTTAAAATTCCAGTTGCTAGAGAGTTGCTACTTTGATCCCTAGTTGATTAGGTCCCCCCCTCACCAGGTTTCTCCATATTCTAGCTCCTAAAAGGGTAACAACTTCTACAAGGGGGCCCCAGGCCCCTGATCTTGTGCAACAGCCAGCATCTGGTCTGATACTGGGAATCCTTTTTGATTGATGAGTGCTGGTACTTTTGCCTTTCTAGGATGGGTTTTGTTCTATTCTGGCTGGAATCCAAGGGGTCTCTTAATCCTGATAAATTCTAGGTTACCATGCTAGTCTCTTCCATCTCTTCTTGGCATGGCAGTGTTAGAAGGTTGTACTGTATTCTCCACGTCCCCTATAAACTTTTGTGTATTCTTTTTCATTCTCCTCTCAGTACTGCATTCTGTATAAGGTCTTCTGCTCCACCTTCCCACTCATTATTTCTTCCTCATATTGTCAAAATGTTGCAAATACGATCATCGAGTTTTAAATTTCAATTACTATCATTTTTATTTCTAGTTTGGTTCTTTTTCAGATGCAGGATGTAACTTTTTATAGCCTCCTTATAGTTATTTTCAAGGTTGTCATTTATTTCCACAAACATATAGGCATAATTGTTTTTAAACCTGGTTCTTATAGCCGAAGTCTGTATGGGTCTATTTTTTCTGTCTTGGCTTGGTGGTTCTTGTTCCCATGATGCTTGGTTATCTTTGGAGAAGTAACTGGTCACTGTCCTTAAATTATTTATGGGGGTACACCAAAGCCTAGTTTGGATGTGCCCCCATCCCCACCCCTAGAGAGCCTTTATTTTGGTTTGGCCAGGCATCTGGGATCAATAACAACTGAGATTTCTCTACACCAAATTCACCCAGGCTAAGTGTTCACATAGTACAAACCCACAAGAGGGTGGTCTGTGGCCACAACTTCTTGAAGACTTTTTGCTCCTTTTCTTTTAAATTCTCCTGCCTTGCTAATTGCCAAGCGAGCTTTCTGGCAGCCCACTGAGGTTGAGGGGCAGGGTTGGCAGATTGAGATCTGGGTTATGCTTAATCCATATGTATACTAATCTGGGGGAAGCTGTCCTCTTCAGTTTCTCTGAGCTCCTGGTCTTACCTGTATCCATCCAGCCTCTATTGGCCATAGCAGTGTTGACAGACACCCTTAGGGGTTTTGATCATCAGTAATCTTCTTACCATTTTGGTAGCAGCCAGATATTAACCTGAAAATTCTTCTTTCCTCCAAGTTTATTTATTTATTTTGAGACAGAGTGTGTACACGCATGCACTAATGGGGGAGGGGCAAAGAGGGGGAGAGAGAGAGAGAGGATTCCCATCAGGCTCTAAGCTGTCAGCACAGAGCCTGACATGGGGCTCGAACTCCCAAACCATGAGATCATGATCTGAGCCAAATCAGGAGTCAGTACCCAAGCACCCTGACCTAAAAATACTTTCCTGTGTTTTCAGATCCTTGGTTATTTTAAGGTAGTAGTGTATTTTTTGTTGCGTTTTCAGCAAGAGCGTTGATCTGAACAACCTAGCTCACTATTACCTGAAACCCGAAACCTCTACAGAGTTTATAATTTGGTCTTAATAAAAACATTTTGAGCAGGAAAGACAATGAAGATGAGTTACTCTGATTTAGAATGAAGGAAAGAGGTCTAGGCTGAACTGGCAAGGAGCTGTAACACCAAAGCTACATTTTTAAAGGAGATGAGACAGAGCCCTTCGCAGTGCCCCTGAAAACTGACCTCATCTATGGGTGATGTGATAGGGTAACACTTTGACATATTTGGCAAGAATTTCCCCCCCATTTCTTTATACACCTATTTTCTCTTAGCATCTTCCAGCTTTGACCCTCCTACAGCCTCTCTTGAATCATCTGTCTCAAACTCTCCCTCCATTCTCTCCACCATTGCTTCCTCCCTCACCTGGATCAAAATATAAGGGAAGCAGTCACCAGTATTCCCAGAGTAGAGTAGGATCTTCCCCCAAAGGCAAAAATGTACATACACATATACTTTTTCATACAATTTCAACATCTCATAGAATCCATGTTAAAAGCCCAAGCATCAAGTCTATGACGTAGACAATGCAATTAAATTCAACAAACATTTTCTGATGACCTATCTTAGGCTAGGAATCATGAAGAGTTCTAGAGCTAGATAAAAGAGATACCATCCCTATCCTAAAGGCTCCTGAGCTTATTATGATAATGTAATAATAACATTGTCCTTCTAAACATATTCAGTGTGATTACTCTTCAAGGGACTTTATAAAATTATTTTGCCTGCCTAAAAAAACCCAGGAAATTTGGATGAACCATAAATTCCATTTGCAGCAAAAAGAGCAGGAGCCTGGCTATAGATTTTAGTGGCCTATACCCACATGGTCAAACAAGGGAAGAATAAATGACACCATATAATGAGCACTCTGCAGGTGTCAGCAGCACTTGCACAGAGCCCCCTCACTCTGTACCTTCGGTATGAAAGGCCACATTCCCATAGGAAATGAGAATCAATGGTAGTGGTAAGAAAGCATCCATGGGACACCAAAGAGAAATGCAAACTGCACATTGCCCTCAGGCACATTGCCTGGATGAGGAGGGACATAAATTTTGCTTTCAGCATTAAGAAAGTAGGCAGAAACACCAGAAATTTAGCTATATCTTCTAGCAGTCAAGATTACTTTGAATAGGGCTC
This sequence comes from Hyaena hyaena, assembly GCF_003009895.1. Taxonomy (NCBI): domain Eukaryota; kingdom Metazoa; phylum Chordata; class Mammalia; order Carnivora; family Hyaenidae; genus Hyaena; species Hyaena hyaena. The sequence goes on along the minus strand of NW_024081376.1, from coordinate 102,233 downwards.
TTAATGTCTTAATGCAGCATTAGAACATTTTCCACAAATCAGACGTGTTCTCCTTGTCTTATCACCCAACACTCTCATTTGCAATTCACTGAAATTTGGGTATACAGTTTCATCCTGAGTGAGATTCACCAATGAGCTAAGACGAGGTAAGTTCCTTAGCCTGTGACTACATAGTGGAATTGCATCATACATTTACATTTATGCAAATTTAGCTATTTGAGCTCAGAAATAAAGATAGCTTAAATAATATTAGCAGTACCTCTCTCTTTCTCCTGGAATGAACACAAACTAGAAGAAGTGAATCTGTTATTCCTTCAAAAACACTCCAGATCGTCTGTATCTCCTACAATGAGAACTGTTCCCTCAATGAATGAGAGTCCAGGTAATTTTCCTATCATATGCCTCTAACTGTGATCCACCTGTTACCTAGAACTAACCCAGGAAGCAATCATCAAAGGGAAAAATGGCTATGTTAGATTATTAGGTGCTGCTACAGTTACAGTGAAGATCCCTGCTATCCAGTAGACTTCACTACCTGTATTGAGCTCCATGAAGAAGGTGAAAACCAAAGACAAAAAGAGCACTCAAGACAAAGGAAGGAGGGTGCCATCCATCAGCCTGAGGAGATTAAAACAACCTTCTTGGAGGAGTAGACACTTATGGATGGACCAGATTATTTCACAGTTGATCATCTGTCACAGAGCTTGGTGCCTTTCAGCCAACAATTCTGAGAACATCTCCATTTTATAGATGAAAAATCTGGCCACAAAGGTTAAATCTGTGCCTAAGTTCACACAATATGTGGTAGAGTTGGGCTTCAAACCAGGTGGGTACTGTAAGGTGACATTCCAACCTGTTACAAGGATAATGTTAAGATAACTAGGTTCTTAGAACACTTAATAATAAATAAGCACTCAGTAAATATTAATTATATTCCCTTTTGCCCCTATGGCATCCCTCTATAGGACGTAGCTCAGAAGCAAATGTTTAACAAAAAGGCCAAGAAGTAGTGGCGTGGAGGATGGGTTGAGCTGTGTAGGGCAGGAAAGTGGTACAAATCAGTGTGGCCTGTCAGTGGACCCAGTGCAAATCCCCTGTAAAGATTACTATGGATATAAAATTAATACATAGAAATCTATTACACTTATAAGCACTAATAGCAAATTATCAAACGGGAAATGAAGAAAACAATCCCATTTACAATTGCATCAAAAAGAATAAAACACCTAGGAATAAATTTAATCATGAAGGTGGAAGACTTAAACACTGAAAACTATATAAGACATTGTTGAAAGAAATTGAAGGTGACACAAATAAATGGAAAGATATTCTATACCCATGGTTTAGAAGAATTAATATTGTCAAAATGTCCATACTATCCATAACAATCTACATGTTCAGTGCAATCCTGACCAAAATTCCAGTGGCATTTTTCACAGAAATAGAACAGATAATCCTAAAATTTGTATGGAACCACAAAAGACCCTGACTAGCTAAAGCAATATTGAGAAAGAAGGATAAAGCTGAGGCATTGTATTTCTTAATTCAAACTATATTACAGAGCTGTAGCATTCAAAATAGTATTGTATTGGCTTAAAAACAGACATGTAGATCAACAGAACAGATTAGAGAGCCCAGAAATAAACCCACACATATATGGTCAATTAATTAATGAAAGAAGCCAAGAACATACAATGTTTTTTAATAAATGGTGTTGAGCAAAGTGGAAGGCCACATACAAAAGAATGAAACTGGACCACTATCTTACACCACACACAAAAAGTAACTCAATATGGGTTAAAGACTTGAATGTAAGACCTGAAACCATGAAAACATAGGCTATAAGGTCTATGACATTGATCTTGGTGATAAGTTTTTGGATTTGACCCCAAAAGCAAAAGCAAAAAAAGCAAAATTAAACAAGTGGAACTATCATGCTAAAAAGCTTCTGCACAGCCAAGGACACCATCAACAAACTGAAAAGGCAACCTGCCAAATGGGAGAAAATATTTTTAAATCATATATCTGCTAAGAGATTAATATCCAAAATATATAAAGAAGCCAAACAACTTAATAGCAAGATAAAAACAAAACCAAGCAAACATAAAATCAGTCCAATTAAAAAATGGGCAAAAGATCTGAATAGCCATTTTTCCAAAGATGATATACAAATGACCAACATGAAAATATGCTCAACATCACTAATCATCACAAATCAAAACTATAATGAGATACTACCTCACAGGTGTTAATTAGAATAGCTATTATTAAACTATTATTACATATTGGTGAGGATATGGAGAAAAAGAGGCCTTTGTGCACTGTCGGTGGGAATGTAATCTATTGCAGCCATTATAGATAACAGTATGAAGTTTTCTCAAAAAAATAAAAATATGATCCAGAAACACCACTGTTGAGTATTCATCCAAAGAAAATAAAAATACTAACTCAAAAAGATATAGGACCCCAATGTTCACTGCAGCAATATTTACAATATTTACAATAGCCAAGATATGGAATCAACCCAACTGTCCAAAAACGAATTAATGGATAAAGAGATTGTGGTGAGTGTGTGTATGTGTGTGTGTGTGTGTGTGTGTGTGTGTGTGTACAATGGAATATTATTCGGCCATAAAAAAGAATGAAATCTTGTCATTTGTGGTAACATGGATGCATGGATGCACCTTGAAAGCATTTTGCTAAGTGAAATAAGTCAGAGAAAGACAAATACCATGTGATCTCACAACATTTTTTTAAAAAGCTCAACCTCATAGATACAGAGAAGTGTCTGTAGTGGCCAGAGGCAGGCGATGAGGGGTGTGGGTAAAAGGGGTCAAAGGTACAAATTTATAGTTATGAAATAAGTAAGTCATAGGGATGTAATGGGCATCATGGTAACTATGGTTAATAACACTGTATTGCATATTTGAAAGTTGCTAAGAAAATAGATCTGAAAAGTTCTCATCATAAGAAAAAAATCTATAACCCACTAGATTTACTGTGGTGATCACTTCACAATATATACAAATAATGAACCATTATATTGTACACCTGAAACTAATATAATGTTGTATGTCTATTATGCCTCAATAAAAAGGAATGAAATTTTGAAAAAAAAGATTTTCAGTTAGTCTTGTATTGCTATTAGTGATGAGTTGAAAATACGGTCTTCACTGGGACAAACAAATCTACTATATATATACTGATTGATTTCTAAAAAATAACTTATACATACACATGGTATATATACAATATAGTGTATATTAATTAGTATGTATATATATTTAATTTGGATATTACATAGGAATAGTTATTTTTATTTTATTTTTTTCTAACTCATGTACAGTGAGCAATGTTGTTCTGGCTGCCTGTTAACCCTTCCTTTTTGAGGAATTTCCTCACTCCCTAGGAGCTTAAGCTAAAGTATGACCATGTGGCCTCAGTACAACTTATATAAGGCACTTCTATCTGTGCTGAACTTTGAGAGGCTGGTCAGCGGGTGGTAATTTGCAGTGAAGTCCAGCAACATGGAGGGCATGACCAGGCCATGAAGTGCAGCAGAGCCCACAGAGAAGATAGAGAGGCAGTGATACCCATGGTGCCTGCAGAGGCCATGGGGCTCTGTTGAGCAAACAGATCTTGTGATGGGATAATGGTTAGGCCTTCTTCCTCAGCCATTATGCTTCTGATACATGCCTAGGGTTAGTCTATGTTGTTTTCTTTTTTTAAAATTTAGTGTCTACTTATTTTTGAGAGAGAGAGAGAGCGCGCGCACAAATGGGGGAGTTGCAGAGAGAGACGAAGACACAGAATCCAAAGCAGGCTCCAGGCTCTGAGCTGTCAGCACAGAGCCTGATGCAGGGCTTGAACTCACAGACTGACAGACAGGTCAGATCATGACCTGAACCAAAGTCAGACTCTTAACCGAGCCACCCAGGTGCCCCTAGTGCGTGTTGTTTTTAATCAAGAGCCCTGCTTAGTGTGATATCCAATAGCCTGTTTACAAACAAAAGATGGTCTGATGGTCTCAACAGTAATTTTGAAACCTGAAGGAAAGCCCCAAATATCACATTGATTTTAACAATAGCCAAAGCAAGTTTGGGATGACTAGTAAATAATCCAAAATATTGGCCTTGGGGAGGTTACCATTTATGGAAATAATGCTTCTTTCTCCCTAGATATATGGGTGGCAAGAAAACAATCAGACTCAATCATAAAACCAGGCCTGCCCCTTAGCTCTCTGTGGTTCAGTTGGTTTCTTGGCTCATTCCTTACTTTATCCAAAGCCCGGTCAGACTGTCCGGGTGGAATGTTCATAAAAACCAAAACCTTAGTGTGAACATTTTCTTTAAGGTCAGTGTAATTTACAATCTGTCCAGAGAAGCTTTTAGAGATGTAGAATGTGATGTAGAATGTGACTGCAATCCACAATGCACTCTCATTACCCTTCCCTCCTATTAGAAATTGATTCTGGCACAGTTCCTTCAGGTGGAAAGTGATTCTGTCAGCAACTGCTGCTTCGTTTTCCACACTCTGGTGTTCCCCTTACCAAAGTATTAAAGCCTCCTTAATGTTCCTTTAGGAAAGGTTAAAAACAGTTATCACCAACATTTGGAGTTTCATATCTCCTTGTTATTTCTACTCTGCTTTGCTCCTTGGGCAATTAGCAATCATGTAGAGTGGAAGATCTTTTCCTCAAATTACTTGAGCTTGACTGCTCTATATGGCAAGTGACCTGAAGGAAAACATGCCCAAACAAAGCACTTAGTCCTGGCTGTGGTTAGCAGAATTTGTCTCCCTTTTTCCCTACCCCTATGTCTCTCTCTTACACTTTAGGACAAGATAACACTGTCACCAAACTATCACTGATACCTTGCAACCTGACTAGACAGATCCAGAGAACAAACTGAACTGTTTCCACAGATGAGCTGAAGCTGACAAAGAGGATGGTCAGCCCATCTCTGTATATGGCCATTAGCATTTCCACAACTTCCAGAGTATTGGGTAGTGTGATGATTAATTTTATTTGTCAACTTGATGAGATCCCAGGGTGCCCAGCCATTTGCCTAAACATTATCTCTGGGGGAGTCCATGAGGGTGTTTCCAGATTAGCATTTGGATTGGACTGAGTAAAGCAGATTTCCCTTCCCAACATGGGTGGGCATCATCCAATCTGTGGAGAGTCTGAATAGAACAAAAAAGTGGAGGAAAAGAAAATTTTTCCCTGCCTGACTGCTTGAGCAGAGACATCCATCTTCTCCTGCACTCAGGCTGATAATTATACCACCAGCTCTCTTGTTTCTTAGGCCTTTAGACTTGGATTAAATTATACCACTGGCTTTCCTGGGCCTCTGACTTGCAGACAGCAGATCATGGGACTTCTCATCTTCCATAATCAAGTGAGCCAATTCCCCATAATAAAGCTCTTTATATACATACACACACACACACACACACACACACACACACACACACGTGCTCTTCAGCCACGCATCTTTGGCCACGAAAATTATATATATATGTTATATATTATATATATAAATTATATATAATATATATTATATATATAATATATATTATATATATAATATATATTATATATATAATATATATTATATATAATTTATATATATAATATATATTATATATAAATTATAATATATATATTATATATATATATCCTATTGGCTCTGTTTCTCTGAAGAATCCCAACTGATACACATAGAGTCTCTTAATAGTGCCCATGGTGCTCCTTCCTGATACCATGCTTTTTAATCTGTTTAAATCCATGCATATCCCTTTTGGGTAAATAGAAAATATTCTTTCACCACATATATTAAACATTACATTTTTCCCTAGTGGATGTTAAGTTTAATTTTCTTTAAACTTATTCATTTTTAAAGTTTCCAAATATTTAAGCATGTCGAACGTGTCTTTTAAAAATAAAGTAGATTCCTTAGAGATTTGTGCCGGCCTCTCTGGTTAACAGTCATGGATGAAGACAAACATAATGAGTGAGCCTAACAGCATCTCAACCTTCTCATTGCCATCCACTTTAAACACCAAACAGTTTTTCCAGATTTTCCTTCAATGCGAAATGGCTCTGTGACATGTTATTGCAGCAGTGATATGTAAGTGAGCTTCTTCTGCTTTGCTTTCCTAACAAAGGGACAGACATAACTGACTCCATCTCTTCATGTCTTCTTACCTTGGGAACGTTTGCCACCTCTAGCAACCTCAGTCTTTTTAATGTAAAATGAAAATAGCACCTAATTCATAAATTGCTGCAAGAGTTACAAACATAAATGAGGATAACTTTTAATAGAACAATAACCCATTTTTTGCACCTCATATTTCCTTTTACTCTTTGTGGAACAACTCCCCCCCACCCCCTTATTCATGGTCAACTATTTTTGATTACTACCCTAGGGATGAGACATCCTGGTGAAAACAGATATACAAAGAGTCCCTTCTAGTCACTGAATAGGTAGAGGTGAGAAAAGAAAGGACTCTGGATATAGGCTAGAGAATTCAACAATTCAAGATGTTTCAAAATTTGTAAATATTAGTATTTGACTTCCATTTTCAGGAAAATAAAGTATATGTACTTTTCCTTATTCATCTCCCTAAATATAATAGAGCAGCTAGGGACCTCAGTAACCAAATAATGACACAATGGTGAGTTCCCTGGTTGTTGTTGTTTCTGTACTATATATCCCATACTTGGAGCTGCAGAAGCCAGCAACCTGTAAACAGCAATGGGCACAAACAGACAAACAAAAAAGCCCTAATAAAAGTTTGTTCTCACTAACCAATGGGCCAGAAAAGGGACTGCCTAGAAAGGAAGTAAGCTTTTAGATGATAACTCCCTCACGCCAGCCAAACACTACAGAAAAACTACTTCTCCATCCTACTGATGTCAGTAAAGACTAAGTAGTAAGCCTAGACTTCCACCTTCGCCAAGCTACAATGAGATGTCACCACTCTCTTGCTGTAGTGGTATCAGTAGAGAGCTGGAAAGTTTATCCTCATTGGATGATAAGGAGGCCCACCCCATTACAGTGTCAGCAGAAACCACACAGGAACCCTTAACTTCCACCTCTACCTGTCAGTAATGAGGTACTCCTCCTTCCCAGTGGGGTGGTAACAGAGGAGGCCTAGTGGAGAGTTAGCCATAAGGAAGCCACCCTCTCCTCCATCCCCACGGTATTAGTTGAAGCTATGTGGAACAACAATGAGATATTCTTACCCCTCCCAGCTTAGATTGATATCAGTAGAGTGTACTGGTAATCTAGAACTCCTACCTCCACACCTAACAGTAGCAAGGAGCTTCCCCCCTACCCTGCTCTCAGATATCAATGGAGGCTAAGTGGTGACCTTGGACTTCCACCTGTATCTGGCAATAATGAGATGCCCTTCCCTCCTCTGACCCCCAGCCACTACAGTAGTATCAGAGGATGTCAGCTAAAATAGAAGGTTCAAATAAGATCTAGAGTCAAACATAATACTCAAAATGTCCAGATTTCAATTGAAAATCACTCACCATAACATGACCCAGGAATTTTCAAAGTGAATGAAAAAGACAATCAATAGATGTCAACACCAAGATGTCTGAAATGGTAGAATTATGTGACAAAGAGTTTAAAGCAGCAATGGTAAAAATTCTTCATGAGCAATTATGAACATGCTTGAAACAAATGAAAAGTAAAAAGAAATTCTCAGTAAAGAAACAAAAGAAGAGGGGCACCTGGGCGGCTCAGTCAGTTAACTCGCCGACTTCAGTTCAGGTCATGATCTAGCAGTCTGTGAGTTCAAGCCCCGCATCAGGCCATGTGCTGACAGCATAGAGCCTGGAGCCTGCTTCCAATTCTGTGTCTCCCTCTCTCTCCACCCCTGCTTGTTCTCTGTCTCTGTCTCTGTCTCTGTCTCTCTCTCTCTCAAAAATAATAAACATTAAAAAATTTAAAAAAGAAACAAAAGAAGAATATTCAGGTCATAGAGTTCTGGAAGGAGAAGAAAAGCTTTTTCCACGCGGAAGAAAACCACAACCTTTCACCTTTCATCAACGAGGTGAAAAAGCAATCTACTTGATGGGAGAAGATATTTGCAAATGATATATTTGGAGAGGCTAATACCCAAAATGCATAAAGAACTTACACAATTCAACACTAAGGACACAAATAGTCTGATTAAAATTTGTCAGAAAACCTAAATCGAAATTTTTTCAGACTTACAGATGTTCAACCGACATGTGAAAAGATGCTCAACATTACAGTCATCAGGGACATACAAGTCAAAACCACAGTGAGCTATTATCTCACACCTGTCAGAATGACTTGTATCAAAAGGACAAAAAATAACAAGTGTTGGTAACGATGTGGAGAAAAAGGAGCCCTTATGCACTGTTGAGAGGAATGTAAATTGATTCAATCAGTATGGAAACCAGTATGGAGGTTCCTCATAAAATTAAACATCGAAATATCACATTATCAAGTAATTCTACTACTGGGTATTTACTTGAAGGGAAAAAAACCACTATTTTTTAAAAAGTTTATTTATTTAGAGGGCTGAAGGGCAGAGAGAGAAGGAGAGAATTCCAAGCAGGCTTTGCACTGTGAGCACAGGGCCTGACATGGGGCTCAAACTTATGAACTGGGAGATCATGACCTGAGCTCAAACCAAGAGTTGGATGCTTAACCAACTGAGCCACCCAGGTGCTCCACAAAAACACTAATTTGAAAAGATATATACACCTCTATGTTTATTTCAGTATTATTTATAATAGCCAAGATGTAGAAGCAACCCAAGTGTCCAGCAATAGATGATTAAATAAAGAAGATGTGACAGATATACAATATAATATTACTCAGTCATAAAAAATAATGAAATCTTGCCATTTGCAACAACGTGGATGGATCTAAAGGATATTATATTAAGTGAAATAAGTCAGACAGAGAACAGCCACCATATCATTTCACTTACATGTGGAATCTAAAAAAGAAAACAAAGAGAAAACAAGTTTCTGGGTTCTCTATCCTTCTAATTGGTCTATGTGTCGGTTTTTGTGTCAGCACCATACTGCCTTGATGATTACAGCTTTGTAATACAGCTAGAAGTCCAGAATTGTGCTGCCTCTGGCTTTGGGTTTCTTTTTCAGGATTGCTTTGGCTATTTGGGGTCTTTTCTGCTTCCATGCAAATTTTAGGATTATTTGTTCTAGCTCTGTGAAGAATGCTGGTGTTATTTTGCTATTCTTTTTCCAGATGTTTAAAGTGTAAGGTTAGGTTGTGTATATCTGAAAATTTTTTCCTTATTTAGGAAGGTCTGGATTGCTATATATTTCCCTCTTATCACTGTGTTTGCTGCATTCCAGAGGTTTGCGGCTGTCGTGTTTTCTTTTTCATTGACTTCTATGCACTTTTTAATTTCTTCTTTAATTTCTTGGTTCACCCAACATTCTTTCATACAATGTTCTTTAATTTCCAAGTATTCATGGTCTTTCCAAACTTTTTCTTGTGTTTAATTTCAAGTTTCATAGTGTTGTGGTTTGAAAATATGCATGGTATGATCTCAATCTTTTTTACTTGTTTAGGGCTAATTTGTGTCCAAGTATGTCATCTATTCTGGAGAATGTTCTATGTGCACTTGAGAAGAATGCATATTCTGTTGCTTTAGGATGAAATGTTCTGAATATATCTGTTAAGTCCATCTGGTCCAGTGTGTCATTCAAAGTCATTGTTTCCTTGTTGATTTTCTGCTCAAATGACCTGTCCATTGCTGTAAGTGGGGTATTGAAGTCCCCTACTATTATCGTATTATTATCAGTGAGTTTCTTTATGTTTGTGATTAATTGATTTATATATTTGGGTGCTTCCACATTTAGAGTGTAAATGTTTACAATCATTAGAACTTCTTGGTGGATAGATCCCTTAATTATGATATAATTCCCTTCTTTACCTCTTTTACAGTCTGTATTTTAAAATGTAGTTTGTCTGTAATAAGTATGGTTACTCCAGCTTTCTTTTGGTTACCATCAGCATGATAGATGGTTCTCTATCCCCTTACTTACAACCTAAAGGTGACTTTAGGTCTAAAATGAGTGTCTTGTAAGCAGAATGTAGATGGGTCTTGTTTTCTTATCCATTCTGATACCCTATGTCTTTCTGTTGGAACATTTAGTCCGTTGACATTTAGAGTGAATCCTGAAGGATATGAATTTAGTGTCATTGTGTTGCCCGTAGAGTTGGAGGTTTTGGTGATATTCTTTGGTCCTAATCTTTGTTGTTTTGATCTTTTTGTTTTGTTTTGTTTCATCTTTTCTCCACTCAGAGAGTTCCCCTTAAAATTTCTTGCAGGACTGGTTTAGTGGTCACAAACTCCTTTAGTTTTTGTTTATCTGGGAAACTTTTTATCTCTCACTTTGAATGACAGCCTTGCTGGATAAAGAATTTTTGGCTGCATATTTTTCTGATTCAGCACACTGAATATATCCTGTCACTCTTTTCTGGCCTGCCAAGTTTCTGTGGATAGATTTGCTGCAAACATGATCTGTCTTCCCTTATAGGTTGAGGACTTTTTCCCCCCTTGCTGCTTTCATAATTCTTTCCTTGTCTGTATATTTTGTGAATTTGACTATCACATGCCTTGTTGATGGTCAGTTTTTGTTGAATCTATTGGGAGTTCTCTGTGCTTCTTGGATTTTGATATTTATGTCTTTCCTCAGATTAGGAACATTTTCTGCTATAATTTGCTCACATAAATCTTCTATTTATTTTTTCTATCTCTTCATCTTCTGGGATTCCCATGATTTGGATGTTATTCCTTTTTATTAAGTCACAGAGTTCCCTAATTCTTGTATCATGAGAGGTCTTTTGCCTTAGTTTCCCTCTTTTTTTCTGCTTCATTATTCTCCATAATTTTGTCTTTTATATTGCTGACTCGCTGCTCTCCTTCGTCCATCCTTGCTGCAATGGCATCAGTTTGAGATTGCATTTTGCCTATAGCATTTTTAATTTCATCCTGACTAGATTTTACTTCTTTTATCTCCACATAAAAGGATTCTACACTTTTTTCAACCTCAGGTAGTATTCTTTTTTTTTTTAAACATTTATTTATTTGTGAGAGACAGAGAGACACAGATCATGAGCAGAGGAGGGGCAGAGAGAGAGGGACACACAGAATTGGAAGCAGGCCTCAGAGCTGTCAGCACAGAGTTCGAGGCGGGGCTCGAACCCATGAACTGTGATATCAGTACCTGAGCCAAAGTTGGATGCTCAACCAACTGGGCCACCCAGGCACCCCCCCCTTCAGGTAGTATTCTTATCGTGGTTCTAAATTCTAGTTCAGACATCTTGCTTATATCTGTGTTGATTAAGCCCTTGGCTGTCATTTCTTCCTGTTATTTCGTTTGGGGTGAATTCCCTCATTTTGTCATTTTGGAGGAAGAAAAAGAATTAATAAAATTAAAAATTAAAAGCAACACCGAAAATCAAATAAAGGAAGATATATCCTAGGTGTATTATGGTCTGGTTATTGAAAGAAGTTTGACAGAATGGAGAAAAAAGGGAAAGAAAAGAAAAGAAAAAAATAAAAAGATAAGATAAAAAGGAAAAATGTTTATAATAGAATAAAAGGGAATGAAGTGAAATACAATTAAAAATTTACAAAAAACTAAAAATATAGTAAAAAGAATTTTAAAAATTTTTAAAGAAAATAAAAATTTCTATTTCTGTATCTAAGAAAATGAAAAAAAACAATTTAAACAAAGAAAGAAGCAACAAACAAACAAAACCAAATAGATGAACCAATAAACAGAATGAAACCGAAATGAAGTTACATCCAGTTTCCCCTAGAACTCAAACTATGAAGCAGTCTATAGTCCATACACTAAGTTGCCAGAGAGAGTTGTGCTGGTCTAGGGGATGTGCTTGGAGAGTGCAGTTGGGTGGGACTTGGTGTAATGGCTCCATTCTCCACTAGGTGGCCTGGCTTAGTTTACTGGGGTGGATCAGTTTGGTGTGTATGCACATGGGTGGGATAGGTGGAAATGGCTTCACCCAGCTTCCTAGTCTCTGGCATTGGAACTTGGCGCTCTCACTGACCTACAGTTAAGCACTCCCCTCCTTTTCTGCAGGCTTCCATCCATTCCTCAATTCTACCCTGTCCATGTCCAAACTGTCAATCTGTCAGATGGCACTTTCCTCCAGAGTTTTATCTCTGGGGCATGTGTTTCCAAACCCCTCACTTCAGAGAACACTGCAGTTTGTATCCACTCCAACCATCCAGGGGAGGATCTTGCTGAGCAATTGGCAGGTGCTGGTCTGCTCCAGAAAATGTTTGTGTGATCCTAGCAGCCAAGGTTCAAAGATTATGGCAAACCACAACACACAGCCAGTGCCAGGTTTCACCACATTCTGATGTCTTTGTCCCAATACCAGCAAACATGGCTGCTCCTTGGGGTCTGTTGGGACTGTTGCCTGTGGGGAAGCTGTATGGGCTCTACCAAATGCCCTCCAAGCAGTTGAAATGCTTCCTCCTGTGTGGCCCATGGACCCCTGAGACTCTGCTGCTCACTCCTGGGGATTCGCCCTGCTTCCTCACCAAGGCACTGCCAGGTACTGAGCTTTGGAATCCTAATGGTATTGAAACCCTCTCCTTTCTCCCTGTCAATGGTTTTAGAGAACAGATTTCTTGTTCAGTCCCTTCTGAGTTTTCACTCTCTTTCTCTCCAGTTACTTTCAGGAGGAGTACTTTTTTCTGTAGTCTCTAGATGCACTGTACTCTCCCCACCTCCGCCACTCCTTCCCCCCACCCCCCCGCTTTTCTCTGTCCTCTCTTTGCAAAAACAGCTCCCTCTGCAGCTCCCCCCACCCCCGCCCCCCAGGTCACCTCTCTGTACTGTGTACCTGCTGAGTTCTGTGGCTCAAGTTATATTAATTGTTGTGTTAATCCTCAGATCTATTTCCTACATGTGCAAAATGGTTTAGTGCTGGTCTAGCTGCCTTTCAGGACAAGACACGCTGAGAACTTCTATGCTGTTCTTCCATCTTGAAAAACCCAGATGGAATTTTTTTTTTTTTAAAGTAAGCTCTATGCCCAATATGGGACTTAAACTCATGACCTTGAAATCAAGAGTTGCATGCTCTATTGACTGAGCCAGCCTGGTGCTCCCAAAATGGAATTCTTAAAAAAGTTCAAGTAGCGCACAGGAAGCAGGAAGCAGAAAGGTGAAAAGCAGAGCAAACAGGAAACAAAAAATAAAACGGCAAACTTAAGTTTTGACAAATCAATAATTACATTAAATATAAAATTTCTAAATACACTCATTAAAAGTGGATTAAAAACTGACAGCTACATGTTATCTACAAGACGTTCATTTCAAACATGACACAGGCAGATTGAAAGTAAAAAGATGGAATAAGATATACACACTTTAGTCAAAATAAAGCAGAAATAATTATATTTTTTCAGATAAAATATACTTCAGAGAAAATTGCCAGAGACAGAGTGACATTATGTAATAACAGGATCGATCCACCCAAAGACACAGCTATCCTGAGTAGGTGTACACCAAACATCAGAGCCACAATGTGTGTGAGGCAAAAAGTGACAGAACTAAAAGGAGATTGACACAAACCCACAATTATAGTTGGAGACTTCAATACTCCTTTCTCGACAATTGATTAAGCGATAGACAGGAAACCATCAAGGACAAAGAAGAGCTATGAACTCAACACCACCATCAATAAACATGATCTAATCAACACATACGGACCATGCCACCAAATAATTCCAGGATACACTTTCTTCCCAAATTCCCACAGAATATGTATCAAGATGGACCATATCTTGGGCCATAGAACAACCTTTTTTAAAAAAAATTGAAAGAATTTGAAATGATACAGTATATTCTTTGACACTTGAATCAAACTAGAAATCATAACTGAAAGATAACAGGAAAATTTCCAAATACTTGAAAACTAAACAATACACACTTAAATAATCAATAGGTCACAGAAGAAGTATCAAGGGAAAATGAATCCATTGAATATAATGAAAATGAAAATAAAAATAAAATGTATCAAAATTTTTGAAGAATTGCTGACAGGTAAATTTATAGCATTAATTACTTACATTAGGAAAGGGGAAATGTCTCAGATCAATAATATAAGTTCTCACCTCAAGGACCTAGAAAAAGAAGAGCAAAATAAACCCAAAACAAGGGGAAGGAAAAACATTATATTCTGTAAGAACAGAAATCAGTAAAATTGAAACAGAAAAATAATAGAAAAAAAATCAATGAAATATAGAGCTAATTCTTTGAAAAGATCAATAAAATAGATAAATCTCTAGAAAGACTGACAGAAAAAAGGAGGGATACAAGTTACTAATATTGGAAATGACCAGAGGCTATCATTACAGATTTTTTAGACATCAAAGGATAATAAAGGAATACTAAAAACAACTCTGCATAAATAGGAATAGTTATACAAAATGGGCTAATTTCTAAAAGAAACAAAAATTATCACAACTCATAACTACTATAAAATAGACAATTTGAATAGCTTTATGACTACTAAGGGAAATTTAAATTTCCCAAAAGAAAAGCTCCTGGTCCAAATGGTTTCACTGGAGAATTCTACCAAATGTTTATTATTATTATTATTATTATTATTATTATTATACGAGATAGAACACACACAAGCAGGGGAGAGAGGCAGACGGAGGGAGAGAGAGAGAAAATCTTAAACAGGCTCTACACTCAGCACAGAGGACACAGATCTTTATCTCATGCCCCTGGGATGATGATCTGAGCCGAAATCAAGAGTCAGATGCTTAACTGACTGAGCCACCCAGGTACCTTTCTGCCAAATGTTTAAAGAATAATTAACACTAATTCTACACAATCTCTTCTAGGAAAAGAAAGAGAAGACTCCACTTCACTTTATAATACTAGTATAACCCTAATACCAAAATAAGGCAAAAAAACAATACAAAAAATCCTACCCTACAGACTAATATCCTCATGAACTTAGGGACACAAAAAACCTCATTATAATTATATATTGTGGCATATATAATTCAGTCATATAAAAGATCATGAAGACTTGTTATATAGTACAGTAATCAAGGCTATGTGGTATTAAAGGAGAAATATCACATAGATCAGTGGAACAGGATAGAGAACCATAAAATAGATGCACACAAATATGCCTGACTGATTTTAACAAAAGTGCAAAAACAATTCAATTTGTAGAAATGCAGATCTTTCAACAAATGGTACTAGAGTAGTTGGATATTTATGGGAGAAAAGAAGAGAACCTCAAAGTCTCATTCTTTCTATAAAAATAAAGGTCAAGTGGATCATAGACTTAAAGGTAAAACATAAAAACATGGAGCTTTTACAGAGAAAGAAAAATAGGAGAAAACCTTTAAATCTAGGGCTAGGCAAAGATTTCTTACATTTGACACCAAAAACCCAAATCCATAAAAGAAAAATATTGACAAAATTTGACTTCATCAAAATTGAAAACTTTTGCTCTGTGAAAGACCCTATAAGAGAAAAAAAGGGAAGGTACAGACTGGGAGAAATATTAATATACCATATACCTGACAAAGGACTAGTATCTAGAATATATAAAGAATGCTCAAAATGCAACAGTAAAACAAACAAGTAATTCAATTATAAAATGGGCAAACAACATGAAGAGAGATTTCACCAAAGAGTATATGCAGAAGACAAATAAACACATAAAAAGATGTTCAACATTATCCATTAGGGAAATGCAAATTAAAACAACATGAGATCACTACACACTAATCAGCATGGCTAAAATGCTGATTCGGATGCAGAGCAAATGGATCACTCATACATTGCTGGTGGGAATGTAAAATATAAAGACCACTCAGTAAAACAGTTCAGCAGTTTCTATTTTTTTAAAGTTTTTTTAAACACTTACTCATTTTCAAGAGACAGTATGAGTGGGGGAGGGGAAGAAAGGGAGACACAGAATCCAAAACAGGCTCCAGGCTCTGAGCTGTCAGCACAGAGCCTGAAGCAGGGCTTGAACTCACAGATGGTGAGATCATGACCTGAACTGAAGTCTGACAATGACTGAGCCACCCAGGCGCCGTGTGGCAGTTTCTTAAAAAAACTTAACAGGGGCACCTAGGTGGCTCAGTCGGTTAGGCATCCAATGTCAGCTCAGGTTATGATGTTGTGGTTGGTGAGTGAGAGCCTGTATCAGACTCTGTTGTCAGCGCAGAGACCGCTTCAGATCCTCTGTCCCCTGCCCCCATCTCTCTGCCCCTCCCTCACTCTCTTGTGCTTGCACTCTCTTTCTCAAAAATAAAAATAAGCATTAAAAAAAACCCCAAATAAGCATCTACCATACAGCTTAGCCATTGTATTAGGCTTTTATCCCAGAGAATGAAACTTATGTTCCCACAAAAACCTGCACACAAATGTTTATAGCAGCTTTATTCATAACAGCCCAAACTGGAAACAATCCAGCGATCTCTCAGCAGGTGAGTGCCTAAACAAGCTGTAACACACACACCATAGAATATTATTCAGCAGTGCAAAAGAATAAACAACTGCTATGTGTGACAACCTGAATGAATCTCTAGAGAATGATGCTGAGTGAAAACAGCCAATTCCAAAAGGTTACGTACTACATGATTTCATACAGCATGTATGGATGAAATGACAAGATTATAGAAACAGAAAACAGACTCGCAGGGGTTAAGGATCCCAAGGATGAGAGAGAAGCAGGTGTCGCTAAAAGGGCAACATTAAGAATGCTTGTTTCTGTAATTTGACTGTATCAATGTTAATATCCTTACTGTGATATTACACCATAGTTTTTTTTTAATTTATATTTTATTTATTTCTGAGAGACAGAGAGAGAGCGCATGAGCAAGCAGGGGAGGGTCAGAGAGAGAGGGAGACACAGAATCTGAAACAGGCTCCAGGCTCTGAGCTGGCTGTCAGCACAGAGCCCGATGCGGGGCTCGAACCCACAAACTGTGAGATCGTGGCCTGAGCTGAAGTCGGACGCGTATGCGACTGAGCCACCCAGGTGCCCCTACACCATAGTTTTATAAGATGTTACCATTAGGAAAACTGGCAAAGTGTACATACGATCTCTGCATTCTTTCTTACAACTGCATGTGAATTATAATTTTCTCTAATTTATAATTTAAAATATCAATACTTATTTAAAAATATCAATACTTTGTTCAAATAATGTATATCATTATTTATAAAACAACTTATATTAATTGTGAACAACTGGCCTAGAAATCTAAACAAGTAGTTTTGTATTGAGCTTTTTACTTTGAACTACTTTAGACTCATAGAAAAATTGCAAAATAGTAGCTTCCATATATTCTTCACATATACACTCTCAAATGTTAAAATCATGTATAAACATAGTATAATACCAGAAGCAGGAAATTCATATTGACATTATTAACCAAATTCAAGACTCCATTCAAATTTTGCCAGTTTTTTCCAGTAATGTACCTTTTTGTTGTTGTTGTTCCAGGGTCCCATTCAGGATCCTACATTGCATTTGGTTGTCATTTCTCCCTGCTCTGTGACTAGTCCCAATTGCTCCTCAGTTTTTCCTTGTCTTTCACGACCTTGATATTGCTGAAAATAAGCTGGTTTTGCTGAATGTTTCTCATTACCAACTTGTCTGGTGTCTTCTTGTGACTGGACTGAGCTCTTGTGCTATGAAGCCATCTGAAAGCTTTTAGCTTTTAAAATTAGGAAGGATTCAGGGGAAGACGGGTTGGGGAGGTAATTCACAGCTACTCCTGGGTCCTATAGGAAAAGGTCCTTCCTCTTCTGAACTTTTAGATGTGTCTCTGAGAGAAAGATCATAGAAATGCCAAATAGACTTGTGCAAGTCAAGAGTGAAGGGAACCTGTGTCACTTTCATGGACAGACAGGTTTTGGAGATCTCTCAAGCCAGCATGGCAGCAAATATTTATTACATAAATCCCTCTCATTCTGCCACCACATCTGAAAGCAATCAAGAGGTTGGATAGACCCTCCAAGCTGGCTATTCACATAGCAGAATAGGGGCTCAGACTAGAATCTATTTTGAATTTTGGAAAAATCAATGTTACATTTCTTATGCTTCTGAACTGTGACCTGGGATTTATGCCCATTAGTAAGAACTGAAGAGCCTCTTTGGTTTCCCTCCCTCTTTGTTTTTATCTTATTTTATTTTTCCTTCCCTCTCCCTATGTTCATCTGTTTTGTTCCATAAATTCCACATGTCTTTCTCTGACTGACTTATTTTGCTTAACATAATACACTCTGGTTCCGTCCTTGTTGTTGCAAATGATAAGATTTCATTCTTTTTGATTGCTGAGTAGTATTCCATTGTATGTACACACACACACACACACACACACACAGACACACACACACACACCCATTGGTAAGAACTGAATCATCTCTTATGGATATGGACATTTGGGCTCTTTCTGTAATTTGGCTATTGTTGACGGTGCTGCTATCAACATTGGGTGCATGTGCCCCTTAGAATCAGCATTTTTGTATTGGATAAATACCTAGTAGTGTAAATCCTGGGTCATAGAGTAGTTTTATTTTTAACTTTTTGAGGAACCTCCATACTGTTTTCCAGAGTGGCTGCACCAGTTGGCATTCCCACTAACAAAAGGGTTCCTCTTTCTCTGCATCCTCGCCAACATCTGTTGTTTCCTGAGTTGTTAATTTTAGCCATTTTGACAGGTATGAGGTGGTATCTTATTGTGATTTTGATTTGTATTTCCCTGATGATGAGTGATTTTGAACATCTTTTCATGTGTCTGTTAGCCATCTGGATGCCTTCTTTGGAAATGTGTCTTTCCATTTCTCACTGAATTATTTGTGTTTTGGGAGTTGAGTTTGATAAGTTCTTTATAGATCTTGGATACTAACCCTTTATTTGATATGTTATTTGCAAATATCTTCTCCCATTCCAGTGGTTGCCTTTTAGTTTTGTGGATTGTTTCCTTCGCTGTGAAGAATCTTGATGAGGCCCTACTAGTTCATTTTTGCTTTGTTTCTCTTACCTCTGGAGACATGTCTAGTGAGAAGCTGTTGTGGCTGAAGTAAAAAAAAAAAGTTTCTGCCTGTGTTCTCCTCTAGGATTTTAATGGTTTCCTGTCTTAAGATAAAAACAGAGAGGGAGGCAAACCATAAGAGACTCTAAAATACAGAAAGCAAACTGAGGGTTGCTGAAGGGGAGGTTGGTGGGGGGGGAGGGTGCTAAATGGGTGATGGGCATTGAGGAGGGCACTTGTTGGGATGAGCACTGGGTGTTGTATGTAAGGGATGAGTCACTAAATTCTACTCCTGAAACCAATACTACACTATATGTTAACTGACTTGAATTTAAGTTTTAAATAGAACTGAACAAATGACAGTGAATATTGTGAATAAAGATATATATGCACAGACCACTGCAGAGGGTGTGCTGCCATGGACCATGAAGGGGACCCCTTAGCATTTTTATGAATGTGGGTGGGAGACTTACCTCTTCTTCCAGGTAATGAGCAAGTGAAATAGACAGCTCAGTCACTTCACCACCAATAAATTTCCCCACCACTCTGTATTCCTTTAGGGTCTGACTCTGTTCACATTTCCAGACTTAGGGGATTATAGGATTTTAGACCAATGATATTCCTAGAGGGTCCAGCACCCTAAATTTACAAATGAAGAGACTGTGGTACAAAGAGGGAAGAATAGCTTGTATAAGCATGTCCAGCAAGACAGTGGCTGAGCCTTTGTGTTCCAGGCACCCAGCCCAGTGTTTTGTGGTTAATTTATCATATTTCATGACCCTCTTGGGTAGCCTCCTCCCAGGAAAGCACTACCTGTCCCTCCAGCCCACCTAAATCCTATCTAGCTTTCAAAACCCACCTCGTATATCCCATGAACTGACCTTCGCCATGGCAATTCTTGTCAAAACTAGTATTTGGCAATTAAGCATTATCTTAATGTCTTATCTTCTAAGATTGTTCTGTCAGCTTAAATATATGGGGTTTTTTTTTGCTGTTACTTAATTTTTTAAGCCTTTTTGCATTAGCTTGTGCAATAAAAATATTATATTCTTGAGCATAGGCTTTGTATTTGTGTGTGTGTGTTCCTGCAACAGCACCCACGGTATCATGCAGCAAGTGGATACGTAATAAGCATTGGTTGATCGGATGCTAGCACAAGCTCACCGCAGTGCACATTGTGACACAAAGGAGTGTAATATGAAGGCTAATTATGGATTCAAGAGTCTGTATGCCTGGCTTTGGCAAGTTGTGTGAACTGAGGCAAGTTGCTTCAGTTTAAAAATTTTTGGCTTTTTAAGTTTTTATTTAAGTTCCAGTTAGAGAACGTACAGTGTTATATTAGTTTCAGGTGTTCAGCAGTTCCATACATCACCTGGTGCTCATCACCACAAATGCACTTCTTTATCCCCATCACCTATTGCACCCGTCTCCTCCCTCTGGTTTGTTCTCTAAGTTGCTTCAGTTTTCAGCCTCAGTTTTTTTTTTTTATCTGCAATATGGGATAATGATACTAATTCTCATAGGACCAACAAGGGGATTAAATCAATTTCTCTTTCTGGCATATAACACACTTATATATACACATGGTCGCAGCCATAAACCTTCAGCTGATGGCGGCTATTACTACTACTAATGTCATGCCATGGGCTGGGAATTACTGAAGGTCTATTAACTTCATGGCCTTAAACTAATCCTTCAACAGTGATTTCCACACCTCACAGGAGGGTTACAGGATCCAGGCAGGGGCATCTGGGGATGTCCCCATAATTGTCACCCATTCTTATCCCTACCCTACTTTCATTCCCATTAAAACAATGATGTGCATTTTAAACATAAAATCATATATGTATATATATGTTGTGGATACACAACATTTGCAGGGCACTCCTCCCAAAAAACCCAAAACCAACAGGTACCTTGCTTTAGAGTTCTTAGCCATATTCTCTGCCTGCATAAATACTTTCAGCCACTAGGCGGTGCCTTAACCCTTCTCTGTGCAGCATGTCGGCCAATTACCACCAGGGAGTCGCCTCTAAGTCTTTAAGTGAATCGTTCTCAACCTACTGCAGAGTGTGCAAATCATTTCCTCAGCTGATTCAGATGTATTATGATGTGCTGGGAAACCTGAGCATTCTCTCACCCTGTGGAGATTAATTACCCTGAAATATTCATTGGATTAAATGTATTTAAACATGCACTGTTTAAAGCTCAGTGCTGCAAAATGCCATGCTCAAGATATATATTATAGGCATTAAATAATTAACTTTAGTGTGTGAGAGAATGGGAGAGAGGGAGAGAGCGAGGGAGAGAGATAGGGAGAGACTCTATTTAGTACTAGGCCAGGGGTGTTACTTGACAGCAGCCAAGTCTAAAGCTTTCCACAACTCAACTCAATCCGACTTCGCTATGACTAGAATTACATGACCTTGGGCAAAATATTAACCTCTAAGACTCAGCTTCCTTACCTTTATTTTTTAAATGTTTGTTTATTTATTGAAGAGAGAGAGAGGGAGAGAGGGAAGGGGGAATCCCAAGCAGACTCCACACTGTTAGCACG
Source organism: Hyaena hyaena (assembly GCF_003009895.1). Classification (NCBI taxonomy): domain Eukaryota; kingdom Metazoa; phylum Chordata; class Mammalia; order Carnivora; family Hyaenidae; genus Hyaena; species Hyaena hyaena. The sequence continues at coordinate 80,593 of NW_024081376.1, read as the reverse complement.
GATTCCTGACACTGGACTCGAGCTCACAAAGTGTGAGATTGTGATCTGAGCCGAAATCAAGAGTTGTACTCTTAATTGACTGAGCCACTCAGGTACCCCAAGTCTTCCTCATCTTTAAAAGGAAATTATAGTACCTCAGAAGTATAAATTTTATGTGGCTAATACATGGAAAGCATTAGGTATTGTGCCTGACATAGTAAGCACTCATAGAAAACAAGATTTAGGGTTTTTTGTTTTTCTTCTTTAGACCCACAGATGGCCTTGGTCCCCGCTCTGTGGCACTCTTCCTTCCCTGTGCCAGGGTGCTCTCCCTTAGCTCTGGGAGAAGCTTGAGAGCATGGGTGTTAGGTGTGCAGACTTAGGAGCAAACTGCCCTAGTCCATGGCCAGCTCTACACATTCCAGCTGTGCAACTTTCTTAAACTCTCAGTGCCTTCTTTATCTGTAAAAGGAAATAATAATAGTACCTTACCTGATAGGGTTGTTGTGAGGATGGAATGAGTCACCACATAGAAAGTCATGAGAACAGAACGCGCTGCATAGTTAGTGCCCTTCAGGTGTCGGCTATTATCATTCAATCCAGACCTCACCTGTGTCTAGATCGCAGCTGACCTTCACACTCAGAGTAGGGGCTGCATTGCCTCCCAGGGCCCTACCCTGCTTGTCTCACTGCTGTGTTCAGATCCTGGGCCTTCTAGAAGCCCCTATGCAGGCCCGCCTTCTCCACATGGCACCTGCTCCATGCTCCAAGTCTAGCCTCCCCTCTTTTCCTCATTCAAATTCATCCCTCCTGAGTACCCTAATTTGTGGCTGCTGTAGGAAACGCAGCAACCCAGTTAATTCATAGTAAGATGCTAATGGCTGAATATAAGCTCCAGGGGGACAGAAGTCTTGTCTGTTTTGACTCACTACTTATCCCTAGTACCTAACAGGGGCCTGAACATAGGAAGTGCCCTATAAATATCTGTTGCATGACTGTGTGGACCTGTGGGAACATAAACCTTCGTTGAAAGTAATGCATCTTGAATAGTGAGATTTCAGACATCTCGACAACTGAAGAGGAAAATGTTGAAGGCAGGGATTCCGATCCGTGTCCCTGAGACCGCAGTGGCCAGGGGACCTTCTACTCCACTTACAAATAGAGCTGTACTTATTTTGGTTGCTGTTTTACTATTTTGAAATGAACTTTGACTTACAGAAAAGCTGCAAAAAAAAGGACCCATCTCTCAGCTTTCTGAATGTTAATGTTAACATCTTACACAGTGCAGTGACCAAAACCATGAAATTAACATCAGTACTATTAATGTTACTATTTGTGCTATTAAGTATCATTAATTAAGCTATAGGCCCAATTTGAATTTCACCAGTTCTTCCCTCTCATGTGGCTCTCACATTGTAATCGTTATGTCTCCTTAGTCTCCTCCAATCTGTGACAGTTCCTCAGTCTTCCCTTGTCTTTGGTGACCTTGCCACTTAAAAAAAAAAATACCAGTCAGTTATATTGTAGAATATCTGTCAGTTGGGGTTTGTTGGATGTTTTTCACTATTAGATTGAGGTTATGGATTTTTGGCAGGAATACCACAGAGTGATGTGACCTTCTCAGCATATATATCAGGGGGTACATGATGTCAATATGTCTTATTACTGGCGATAATTAACCTTGATCGCTTGGTTGAGGTGGTGTCTGCTGAGTTTCTCCACTGTAAAATTGCTATTTTTCCCTTTAAAATTAATAAATGTCTTGAAGAAGATATTCTGAGACTGCAAATATTCTGTTTATCCTCAACCTTTCCCACACTAATTTGAGCATCCATCAGTATATTTTGCCCATAACAATTATCACTGCAGTGTTTGCCTACTGGTGATTTTTTAAAAAATTTCTCTCTCTCTCTCTCTCTTTTTTTTTTTGCACTCACTTATTGAAATCGGTTTGTAAGGAAGAGCTGTCCCTTCTTCCCTATTTATTTTTTATGCAGTTTAAAATGTATATCCATATGGAATCATGGATATTTATTTTATTTTTTGAATAATAATCCAATATATATATATATATATATATTTTTTATCAGTTTGTTCTGGCTTTGGCCAAAGTTGCCTTCATTTTGGCCTTGTGTCTTGTCACGTGCCCCATCCTTGTTGGAGGCCCTCCTTGTTTGAGGTCATATTTGGTAACAATAGAGATCACCTGGCATATCCCCCATTACACACTGGGGGACAGGGTCCAAGGAGGCAAACTGCTGTTAAAGGTGGTGGGACTTAGAGGCCAGGTCTCCTGGGTATCTGTCCGGCTCTGCCGACACCCTTCATACTCCATAGTCTTTGTTTACCATGAAATCCACATAATCCCATATATTCCACCCCGACCACCCAGTTCCTAGAGCTCAATCAGTCCCTGGGAGGCTGGGAAGGCAGGAGGCCACGCTATCTCCCCACTTCTAACCATGTGTCATGGAGGGCCAGCCCTCTCTGTACCCTCTTTGCCATCAACACTCTCAAAGGCAGTCAGGATTAGTTTGGGAAGGTAAATCTTTCAGTTATCATTACTGTTGTTGTTATACTACTGTAAACGTAGAGCATCTCACTTTTCAGAGCTTTTTAAAAAAGTATAAGTACAACTTATTTCTCATTCTCATAGTAGTGACTGAATGCAAATGAGGCTTGGTAAAGGAGCCAGGACAGTTAAGTAGAAATCGGTTTCCTCTACAGAGAGAGGAGGAAACATCAATACATATATAGAATGTGGAGTGTTCTGCAAGAAAATTGCCCTGGACTCTTTACAAAGTCAGCATCATAACACAAAGGTGTAGGGGTCTTGTAAATTGAAAGAAGCTAACGAGACATAACAATCGCATACAATGTGTCAATCTTTGATGGGGGCCTGATTTTTAAGAGGTTGTGAAAGTCATTTGGAGTCACTTGAAATTTGAATTTGGACTGGATATTAGACACTAGGAAATTATTAACTTTTTTTGGTGTGATAATGGTATTATTCTGTAGAACATTCTTTTTTTTAATGTTTATTTTTGAGAGAGAAAGAGACAAAGCACAAGTGGGGGAGGGGCAGAGGGAGAGGGAGACACAGAGTCTGAAGCAGGCTCCAGGCTCTGAGCGTCAACACAGAGCCTGATGTGAGGCTTGAACTCATGAACTATGAAATCATGACCTGAGTTGAAGTCAGATGCTCAACCAACTGAGCCACCCAAGCGCCCCAGAACATTCTTTTTAAAAATTTTTAAAAACCTTTATTTATTTTTGAAAGAGAGAGTGTGAGCAGGGGGTGGGCAGAGAGAGAGGAAGACACAGAATCAGTAGCAGGCTCCAGATTCTGAGCTGTCAGCACAGAGCCCAACGCGGGGCTTGAACTCACAAACTGGGAGATCATGACCTGAGCCAAAGTCGGACGCTTAACCAACTGAGCCACCCAGGTGCCCCAGAACATTCTTATTCTTGGGATATACATGTATTAGGGCTGAAGTCTCTTGATGTCTACAACTTACTTTCAAAAAAATTCTGAAAAAGAGTCCATAGCATGAAGCAAATGCGGCAAAAGGTTAACTAACAGTCGTTAAATGTAGGTGTACAGTGTTCCTCTTTCAGTATTCTGTATGCTTGAAATTTTTTCAAAATAAAGTCTGAAGAAAAATTACTCTTCCAATCTTGTTTTATATCCTTTACTTATTAATAAAATGCCCCTCACTTTTATTCTCATTAAATGACAAAACAAATCAGTTCCATCCTGCTGAAGTGATCACATGACCAGGGGCTCAGGAACTCACCATAACAGCATCAAGAATCAAGCCTGGATCTGTGGAGATGTGGTTGGGATGAAGAACAGAGCTCTAGTCTCTGTATATCCAGTGTTAAATCCCAGCTACTCTGCTGTTCGATCAGTGACCTTGGCTATGGAACATGACACTCCTGTGCCTCAGTTTCCACAACTGTAAACTGAGGATAGTAACATGCTATTTGTTTCGAGCAAAAAGGGTTCTATCTGGACATGTCGTCTAATATGGGTATGAATATCATCACCAATATTGATGGTAGAGAGTGGTAGAGCCACCACAAACAGTAACTGTTATGTTAGGTATAAGGGCTGCCTTATGAGCCTCCCGCACGCGGTCCAGTCCTCCTGGGGTGTGCAGGGAATGTGAAGATGATAGCCCAGGCCCCAGGAACTAGAAGTTGGTGGATGGAAACAGGACTGAGGGCGGGATAGGGATGGGGTCTGTCCTCAGGGAACTTGAGATCCTTTGAACAAATGAAATTTCACTGTGCCTTCAAAATTTTTGGGTTAGGAACATTAACTTATTAAATGTGAACACTTAAGAATATCTGACAATATTTCAAAGTTCTGGTTTGGCATGGCTGCATCTTCTTTTAATATTTATTTATTTATTTTTAATGTTTATTTATTTTTGAAAGAGAGAGTGTAATTGGGGGAGGGGCACAGAGAGAGGGAGACACAGAATCTGAAGCAGGCTCCAGGCTCCGAAGTGTCAGCATAGAGCCGGATGCGGGGCTCGGACCCACAAACCGAGATCATGACCTGAGCCAAAGTTGGACACTTAACTGACTGAGCCACCCAGGAGTCCCTACTTCTTCTTCTTCTTCTTTTTTTTTTTTCGAATACAGAAGCTTCGGTAATGGGAGGGTTGACAATTGGATATCTTTATGTAAAACATGATCCTTGCGTGTTATGTGACACTACATGAAAAAAATTAACATGGAGTACAACATAGACTTAAATGTAAGTGCCAACTCAAAAACTTCCAGAAGAAATAGAGAATAAAACCTTAGTGATCTTGGGTTAGGCAAAGATTTCTTAAAAAGGACACAAAAAGCATGAGTCATAAAAGAAAAAGGATTAAATTGGACTTCATCAAAAGACAGTGTCATCAAAAGCCACCATTAAGGAGGTGAAACAGCAAGGCCTGACTGGAAAAAAATGTTCACAGAATGTGTATCTAACAAAAGACTTGTGTCTGGAATACATGACAGATTTCTTACAACTCAATAATGAGAAGATAAACAACTCAATTAAAAAGTGGGCAAAAGACTTGAACGGACTTCACTAAAGAACTTATACAGATAAGGTGCCTGAATGGCTCATTCTGTTAAGCGTCTGACTTCATCTCATGATCTCACTGTTCTGGAGTTCGAGCCCTGCTTGGAGTTGGAGCCCTGTGTCAGGCTCTGTGCTGACAGCTGGGAGCCAGGAATCTGCTTCCGATTTTGTATTTCCCTCTCTCTCCGCCCCTCCCCCACTCACAGTCTGTCTCTTTCCCTGCCAAAAATAAACATTAAAAAAAAAAAAAAGAACATATGCAGGTGGTAAATAAGCACATGAAAAGATGCTCAAGTTCATTAGTCAAAATACAGCGAGATGCTACCACACACCTACTAGATGACCAAAATGAAAAAGACAGGTGCCAAGAACTGGTTGGTGAGGATACGGAGCAATGAAAACGTTCGTACACTGCTGGTGTAAATGCAAAACAGTAAGGTTACTTTGGAAAATGGTTTGGCAGTTTCCTATAAAGTTAAATATACACTTAATAGAATTCCTGGGAATTCTACTCCTTAGTATTTACCCAAAAGAAATGAAAGCATATGTTCACACAGTGGCTTGTATGTGACTGTTCATAGACCTTTATTCATAATAGCCTAAACTAGGAGCCATCCAGATGCCCATCAGCTGGTGAGTGGATGAAAAACTATAGTATGTCCGCATAATGCAATGCTATGCAGCAATAAAAAAAGGAATGACCATGTAAAACATGGATGAATCTCAAAAGTGTGTTAGGTGAAAGAAGGCAGACACATAATTATATAATTTTGCTTACATGATATTCTGGCAACAGAGGTATTCTGGGAAAAATGATCTAGTCGTGATGTGGAGATGACTTGACTTGCAGAGGTCCCCAGGGGGCTGTACACTGACAGAAGGTGGGTACTATAACCTTGACCTGACCTGGTGGGAGCCTTGGCTGGGGAGATTACAAAGTGTGAACATCAGGGCATTATATAGAGACTTGGCTTTTCATCTAGGCTTTGCTAGGGATGAACTGTGTGCCACTGGGAAAGTCATTTAACTGCTCCGGGGCCTCACTTTTCTCATCAGTAAAATATGGATTAAAAATCTACTCCCAAGGAAAGTTGAGGTTAGTTAGAGCTACAGGTAAAGTGTCTCACACCAGAATGGAAGTAATAGCTCTCTGAAGATTATTTTCCTTCCCTGTTGGTTTCTTCCACTTTGCCCCTCATTGATGTGTGTCTTGCTCATTCTCTCTGCTTCTTTTTTGTAAGAAGCATAAGCACAAAATGTGCCTAAGCTAGGCAAAAATGTATCTCCTGGTCAGTTTTACCCCAGTATCACCCTTAGTTGGGTCTTTCTTCAGCACATCTTGGCCAGTGACATCCTATGTGATCTGGACAAGTCACCTTCCTTCTCTGGACATCTTCTCCAGAATGAAGGGCTTGGGCCAGATGATTGCTCTGGGCTCCAATTCCAGATCCTTCATTCTAGGGTTCCAGTTCAGGAATGAAGAAATGATGGAACAGAAGAAGCAGTTGCTTATGAAAGTCCAAGAACAGCTAGATCCTCTGGGCACCGGGCCTGGGCCTGTGGTCCAACTGTGAGTCGAAAGAGGACCTTTGGGAAGTTAGTCTAGAGTCTAGAGGAGAGGGATGGTAAGTTCAGAGTGGTTCCTATCCCCCCTCCCCCCCGCCCCGCGCAGCGCCTGACCTAGCAATTGTTGTTAGGTGGGTGGAGGTGCCTGTTCTTTCTCAGAGGAGAACCGTTTCTCAGGATGGGGTTGCTGAGTGTTCTAAGTCAGAGGTGCTGGCCTGATCTCTTCCCCAGCACAGCAGACTCATTGGTCACCAGTGAACAGTGGCACTTGGCAGCCTCCTATCTTCTTTAATGTCTAGTTTTCCTGATTTCCATCAGGCTTAGCTACCAAAGCAGTGAAGGGAAAATCTAACTTCTCAGCTGCCTACTTTTGGAGGAGGGGACTAAACATTTTGGTACATTTTTGCTGAGCAGGGAATCCAGAGTGAACCTGGCTCCTTCCTCATCTGTATTCCTCATACAGGGATAAACTGCCATTCGGGGTGTGCTCAGATCCTGGGACTCACCAGATACAGACAGGGTCTGCCTTCCCTGATGTCCTCCAGCCCACTCTGCTGGGCCCTAGGACATGGTGCCTGGTCACCGCAGTGAAAAATGAGTGCCAGCCCTTACTCCTGTGGCAATGAGGGGCGAGGCAAGCTCAGAATACTTGGGGGTGCCACTGTTATACACAGCCTCCCTGTGAGAGGAAATGGCAGAACGCCACCATTGAACTTGTGGCCTTGGCCTCCAAAAAGATCTTCTAAGTAGGATGCAGAGCAGCCTCAGATAAAAGAGCCAAACAAGAGCCGTTATCCTCTCCCTGGGCTGTAGTTGATGGATCCCACCCAGGCAAGTTCCTTGTCTTCAAGCCATGCTACACAGTAACTTCCCTACTGGCCTGCTGTACCAGCCCTGAGCTCTAGGTAGGCCAGTATTTTGTCTCTGACGGGCACATACTTTGTAAAAAAAACCATGTAGTCACACAGGCCTGGGTTGAGACCCCAATTCTCCCCCTTTAGAAAAATGACTTAGCTTCTGTGTTTTACTTTCTCATCTGTATAATGAGATTAGTAAACCTGCCTGGAGCAGTCATGGGGAGACAGAAAAAAAATGAATGCAAAACATCCAGTGCGGACCTCCATACGTGGCTGAGGCTCCATAAATGGTGCTTATTCTTAGTTGGTTTTAGGACTTCATGCACAGGAAAGGGTCACATATCCCAGACTGTTCTGGTTGCAGCAAAGTTTATTTCACTAGATCAGTAACTCTCAGACCAGCAGTATCTGAGAATGGTTAGAAATGCAAATTTCCAGTCTTCACCTCAGCTCTTCTGAATCAGGAACTCTGGAGTAAGGCTTAGCTGTTGTAATAAGCCCTCAAGGTGATTCTGATGCATGTTCAAGTTTGAGAATGTTTGTACTTTTTGTTGTTGTTGTTGTTGTTGCAAATTTGAGAGTAGAGAATTTAAAATGGTGTCATGTGATATATTAATCTGTCTCACTTTATGCACCAAATTGGAAATAATACAGATCTACCCCCCAAATATAACATCATGATTTGCCTCATTTCAGAACTGGCAAGTGAATGAGTTGTGAACAGTATTTACACTCTATATACTTGGTGGTGCCTTCTTAGTTGGTATCAGTTGAGTTACTCTCAGCAGTGGACAACAGAAGAATTGGACTGAAATGGATTTAAGAAATAGGAAAATGTCCATCTCACGTGTGCATCTGGGAACAGTTCATCAGGGGCTCTTGGCTCCTCTGTGATTCTGTTCTGCCTGAGTCTGTGTGTTGGCTTACCTCCAGGCCTGGGATGTAATGGATGCAGCAATCCTAGATGTCACACCCAGACTTGTCAACACTGCAAGGAAGAAGCCTATTTTTGTGACCTTTCTTAAGGAATCAGGAAGCCTTTCCTATGAGATCTTGGAAGGCTTTCCCTCATCTCAATGGCTGTTCCTAAATTATATATCCACCTCTAAACCCATGTCCACAAGATGAGAAGAACACAGTTGGTTTATCAGTTGTTGGCATGGATATTTTTGAAGACATTCCCCTTTCCCAGCCCACCAAAGCGGAGACCCCTGACCCTTAATTTTCTACCTGGTTCCATTCTATCCCTACCTCAACCCTCCTCCACCCCACCTCCACTCCGGGAGAGTTTGGGATTGTTTCTGCAGAACTAACTGGGTGGAGAAGGACAAGACAGTAGAGGGGAGAGAAGGAAGAGAGGGGAACTTGGCTCCTGAAGGAGGAGGTGAGTCTTCAGAAGAAAGCATTGAAAGAAAGGAGAGAGGAGACGAGAAAAAGAAAAGTTGAGAAGGCTGGAGGCAGTGAGACATAATTTCAAGGGCCTTTTCGCTAGTGAGGGGCTTCACAGCAGGTACAATATAAGGGAATCAGGAAAGAGAGAAAAGAGATTTCCAAGGAGATTTGCTAGGGGTATAGAGTGGATCCACCTTTATGTTTTCTTCTTCTTCTTTTGTAATGTTTATTTATTTATTTACTTATTTGAGAGAGAGAGCAAGCAAGCAGGGGAGGGGCAGAGAGGGAGGGAGAGAGAGAATCCAAAGCAGGCTCCATGCTGTCAGCACAGACTCTGATGCAGGGCTTGAACACATGAACCCTGAGATCATGACCTGAACTGAAATCAAAAGTCGGACACTTAACCAACCGAGCCAGCCAGGCACCCCACCACGTTTATGGTTTTCAAAAACTTCTAGTAAAGAATGTAATTCCTGAGCCCTAGAGAGAAAATAAAGTTGGATCACAAGCTCACCTTCCTGGAATACTTAATGAAAGAATCACAAAATTAAAACCAGCTTCCACCACCAGAACGAAAACAAAAAGCAAACAATCAGACACCCATAGCAGCAGCCAATCAAGGAAAGGGGTACAACTTTGTGCCACCTTGTCCACAATGTGCTATCAGGGAATGAGTCCGAGCAGTCTGGCTTGACTTGTCATGACTTGTAAACTTTCCCCGGAGCCACTCAGATGGAAGAAGGTAAGTGAAAAAAAATTCTAAGAATTTACACAACTATGCCCCAAACTGGAGCAAGAGGGACTAAAGCATGACTGCCAGCTTAACTACCGGATACCTAGTTAAATGTGAATTTCAGATAAACAGTGAATCATTCTTTAGTTTACACCCCATGCAATACAGAGGACATACCTATACTAAACATTATTTGTTGTTTTTCTGGAATTCAACAGAGTCCAGAGTCCTTGTATTATTATTATTTTAATCTGGCAACACTAGACTGAGGTAATGAGCCGACATTCTATAGAAAACTTCAAAAACAAAAACAAAAACAAAACAAAAAAAACAAACACCCTAAAGTAAAAGCCCCTAACTACGCTAGAAAGGTTTCAATGCAATGGGACTCCCCATTTCATGGGCTCCTTTCTTATTGGGGGTGCCGTTTTAATGCCTCAGGGAGCTGCATCTGGCTTCAATAAAATCCCAGCAGAGAGAGAGCCAAAGTCCTCGGGGCTCCACATGACCTCTACCTGAGTTCTCCTTCCTACTCTCAGGTTATAAAAAAGTAGAGAGACTTGCATCAGCTTTTGAAGAAGACAACCAGGCTTTGGGTATAGGAGGATGGAGTCCATAAAGAAAGTCTTTTTAGAGTTATCTGCATTACCATGAGCAAAATAAAAAAGAATGCATCATAAATATGAAAGCAAGCAATATGTAGAATACAAAGAATTGTAGATGAACAATACTGCCTAGAAGAAAACCCAAGGAATAAAAGAAAATTCCCTCTGGCCATTTTGAGACAGCTGTTTTTGTCCAGCTGGCTGTTCACCACATTTTTATAGCAAAGAAGGAAAAAGGAAATAAAGAAAAAGCTTAGATCTTTGATTAACTCTTTACTTTGGGGAATTAATGCTGAAGGGGAAAAAAAAATCAAAGAACTGCCTCAAACAAGCAAAACAACATATATAATAGGGATATTTGTTCTATTGCTGTTTATAATAGTAAATAAAAGTGGTTTGTATAGTCAGAAATCGGTTAAGTAAATGCTAAAAATTCATACCGTGGAATTTGCACAGAGTGTTGAGAACTAGGATTGAGATCTGTGTTTTCTATTTCTGAGTAAAGATAATTAGGTTATGGAGCAACATGTAAAGGAAAATCTCTTTGATGATCTGCAAATGTGTGATCATGTGCTTATGTTTGTAAAAGTGCCCACGAGGGTGTTTTCCCAAGATGTTATCAGTGGTTTGCATGTCTTATGATGGGATTTCTAATTTTTGCCCCCTTCTCTGCACTTTTCTGTATTGAGTTCACTTTTTCCTTTCACAGCATACATGTATTGAGTTTCTTTTTCTTTTGTTAAATTTTTTAATGTTATTTATTTTTGAGAGAGATAGAGACAGAGACACAGTGCAAGGGGGTGGGGCAGAGAGAGAGAGACAATGACACAGTGTAAAGGGGTGGGGCAGAGAGAGAGGGAGACAAAGAAGCTGAAGTAGGCTCCAGGCTCCCAGCTGTCAACACAGAGCCCGACGTGGGGCTTGAACTTATGAACTGTGAGATCATGACCCGAGCTGAAGTCGGACACTTAACTAATTGAGACCCCAGTCACCCCTTGATTTTATTTTTCTTAAAAAGCTTGTATCTCCCTTTGCTTTTCTTGAGTTCAGGGGACTTTCAAGGTACCTGAAAGTAGACCAGGTAATGAAGTAGACCAGGTAGAATGTGACCAGGTCACATTTGCTTTGTAACACGTGGCCTACACTTTGCCTGGCCTCAGGATGGTTCTGCAGTTCCAAGCTCTTGGAGAATCTTAGCAACAGCTGCTTGGCCTGAAGCCACTGATGACCAGCTGGGTAGGCATCTGTTGGAACACTGGAATTGAGGCAGATGAGCTGTTTTGGAAGGCAGAATGGGTCCATGGAAGAGAGAGAACACGGCAACTTACTGGCCAGGCAATCTTGGGCAATTATTTATCCTGTCTAGCCTCAGTTTTGTTGTCCATAAAAGGAGGTTAATGCATCCTTACAGGGTCATTGTAGGCATCAGATAAAATAATATATGTGAAAGATACTCCCTAAATTTCAGTTTCCCTTTTCAAAGTCTTTCCATTGTGTTGTTAAAATTAGATGTTCCATTTTACTGAAGATTGGACCTTGGGTTGAGGGCAAATTTACTTGGAAATGTTTATGCAAAGATAAATGTCCTTCCTGCCCTCTAATCTATACCCACAATCTAGCCTTCAATTTACTTTAGGATTTCACTACTGATGGGAGTCTTACAACTCAATTATTTGTCTCCAGAATCTGCGTTCCCTGTGCATTCTTTTATTTGATACATGGGAAACAAGAGAATTCTGTAATTTCTATGAATAGAACATGATTAAACAGTTGTCAGGAAATCAGGACAAAAGGGAATGCTTTGCACTCAAAAGGCTTGCAATCAGTAACGAAAGGTCAGAATGGCATGTGAGATGGAAATAGGGTGTCCATTCCCACTGCAGGCTGAGGGACCCCTGGTTCTCAGCTTTTTATCTCTGGCTCATTTAAACAGCAGAGTCAGCCTGCTGCCCTGGGCTGACACACAAGTTGAGTACATTTGGTTACTTCTAGTTTATTCAGAACAGCAATTTGGATTTTAAAAATTATTAAGATGCGTTAACCAGCCTTTCATGTTGTCTTTGGAGGGACAGTCTGTCCTAGGGTAGGGTGAAAACATTATCTCTGAAGTCAGCTTAACACAGGAACCCAGCAAAATGGATTGCTCACTGGATAGGAGTTTTGGAAACCACGTTTAAAACAGAACATATTGTATAACAAGTGTGTCAAAGCAGTGACACTCAGGGCACCTGGGTGGCTCAGTCACTTAAGCGTCTGACTGGCTCAGATCGTTATCTTGAGGTCTGTGGGCCAAGCCCTGTGTTGGGCTCTGTGCTGACAGCTCAGAGCCTGGAACCCGCTTCCAATTCTGTGTCTGCCTCTCTCTCTGCCCCTCCCCTGCTTGTGCTCTCTCTCTCTTTCTCTCAAAAAAAAAAAGAAAAAAAAAAAAAGGCAATGAAACTCAAAGAGCTGAGTTCCAGTGCAGACATCAAGCATATGTCCATGGAATTCATCATTAATCAGAGCACAGGACACATCTGCACACATTCCAGGCAATTTCTCCCTGAGATGACATCTGTATTTTCCACTGAGGTTGAAGTTTAGGCAAGATGGATATACAAATGAACCTAGATATGTGCTTAGGCCAGGGGCTTCAGCATTTCAAAATGCCTGAAGATCCATCATAACTTTACGAAGTCAGAGTACCGCCTGCCCCACCAGGTAAATCTCACCTGTGGGATGGACGTGCATTTGCATGGGGCGTCACAACCTCTCGACCCTCACAGACATGCCCTGTGTGGGAGGAAGGGAATGAGGGGGCTTCTAGGGTTGAACATAGGAAGTGATGATGCTAATGAATCAACAGCCACTGAACGTTCAAACATGGAGACAAGCTCTTCATAATTTTGGTCACTGGCCATAGGATTAGTAAGTTGCCCTAAATTGTGAATGAGTGTGTGTGTGTGTGTGTGTGTGTGTGAGCACGCATGTGTGTGTGTATTCACACATTAAGTGGAATAAGAGAACAGAAATAAAAAATTACAAACAATTAATTGCCCAATTAGCTGTCCTCATAATTATGGGAATGTGGCATTTAGTGAAAAACGCAATGATCATTTGAAATTAAAGTGCCCATTTTGCAAGTGTCCCTCCTGGCTCAGTCGCCATGCCAACTGGTTCTCACAGTGGTGCCATTGCTTTTGAGAGGCAGGCACAATAGTCTTCGTCACACCAAGCCCAGTCTGCTTTCTTAATTAACAACACTGAAACCAGGGAGGCGAAAGGCTGTGGTTGGGAACTGGCGGCTCCGCTGGACTCCCTTTCCAGTGATTTCACAGACTTGAGGGTGGCCTGCCTGAACTTTGCATCTGAGGAAATATTGTTGAGGGGGGTGATGCAGGGCAGGGCTGGGAAGACTGGCTGATTAGGGACGTTGTGCAGTCAGCTAAAGGTCTTTTTCTTTTTCCTTTTAATATAATTTATTGTCGAATTAGCTAACATAGAGTGTATACAGTGTGCTCTTGGCTTCAGGAGTAGATTCCCATGATTCATTGCTTACATACAACAGCCAGTGCTCATCCCAACAAGTGCCCTCCTTAATGCCCATCACCCATTTTCCACTCCCCACAGCCCCTCCATCAACCCTCAGTTTGTTCTCTGTATTTAAGAGTCTCTATGGTCTGCCTCCCTCCCTCTCTCTTTGAAACTATTTTTCCCCCTACCCTTCCCCCATGGTCTTCTGTTAAGTTTCTCAAATTCCACATATGAGTGAAAACATATGGCTGACTTTCTGACTGACTTATTTCACTTTGTATACATAATGCCCTCCAGTTCCATCCATGTTATTGCAAATGGCAAGATTTCATTCTTTCTCACTACCAAGTAGTATTCCTTTGTATATATAAGACACATCTTTTTTATCCATTCATCAGTCAATGGACATTTGGGCTTTTTCCATAATTTGGCTACTGTAGATAGCGCTGCTATAAACTTTGGGGTACATTTGCCCCTTTGAATCAGCACTTCTGTGTCCTTTGGATAAATTCTTAGTAGCGCTGTGTCCAGGGTAATTCCATTTTTAATTTTTTGAGGAACCTCCACACTGTTTTCCAGGATGGCTACACCAGTTTGTATTCCCACCAACAGTGCAAGAGAGCTCCCTTGAGTGCTGGGGGAAGAAGGTATATAGCTGCTCCAAGGACCAAAAACCCTGTAGGCGCCCACCAACCAGAGGCCTTTTGTCGGCTGGGTGGAGGCACTACCCCGAACCGGGGCACACACGGAGTGGGATCCTTTAAAACATCAGTGTTTCAATCTCAGCCAAGTGCCGGGAAGGGCGGGAGTCTGTGGAGCGGGACAAACCCGCTCGTGCCAGTGCAGCACTGTGAGGACAGCCTGAACAGGGTGGTCTGGGACCCCCGGAGGAGAGCCTGGGGTGTTGCCATTTTTCTCCCCATCACCGACAAGGTGGGGCTTCAGGGAACGGAGAGTGGCCACAGTGGAGGCGGACCGCCTATACCAAACCACACTCCTCCATGCCTGGTTTCAGTGTATCTACGGAGCAAGATTGACACTGACCGAAGCGAACGGCCCCTCCTCCAGACCAGCACAGCCGGGTTCTAAGGCACCATCACGTATCTTTCCAGCGGTATGGCATTTTCTATTTTGATTCTTGGTCAATTTTTATTACATAGATATATTTTTTCTTCCTTTTCTGGCTCTTATTTCTTCCCTTCAGTATTCTGGTTGTTGGTTTGTTTAAGCAGACATTTTTAATCTATTCTTTTTACACTTCTTCTGTATCTCTTTTATTTTCTTCTCTCTGGATTAAGGCGTAGAGTTTTTCTGATTCTCTGCCTTGTAAATTTTTTTTCTTTTTTCTTTTTCCCTCATCCCTGTCATCTCTCTCTTTGTAGGGATAAGTCTTCTTCCACCACCCCCTCTTTTTCAATTTTGTCTAGGGTTACTTCAATGAACAAATCAAAACACACCTGGTGGAGGGTCTAAACCACCACTACGAGTAGGGAGACAAAGCCATCAGAGTCACAACAACAGAGAGCATGCAGCACCCTCCAAAAACACCTCTTGAAGGGCCAGGCCCTAGACAGTGCATGACGCCTTTTTAGTATAGTGGTGCTCACAGATGCAGGACACATAGAGGTGTTTTTTTCAAAACAGGGTGATGTTATGGGCAAAAATGGAAGACAAGTGAATATGAGCAAAATCTTAGGTTCCTGGGATTCAACACTACTGATTGAGGTCTTGCTGGATTCTTTACATTTCCTACTGGTGTCCGGAAATTCAAGAAGGGGACAGAACCAGAACACTCTTCTTCCTCCTCTTTGTTTTCATGGTATCTGGTTTCAGACCTACATGCCCACCCAGGGATCATCCCTAGGCCACACAAAGACCTTGGTTTTCTTTGTCATCCTTCCCTCATGGCATCATGACCCACCCACTCGCCCAGGCACACACACACACACACACACACACACACACACACACACAGAGCCCACCCAGAAAGAGAGCACAAACCCGAAAACAGCAGGGCCCATGGTTCCCACACGTATCATTTTCATACCCCTGAGCCCAGGAGGAAGGGCCCCAGGGGAACCAGGATTTGAAGGGCCCTGAGACCTCCTCCTGGATAGACCTCTTCTGCCTTGGGTGACAGCTCAGATCCCAAAGCCCAGGGAGGGATTTGCAGTCTGTGAACATTGAACAAAAGCAAGCTTGTCTGACATGGAATTCTCAAGAAAGCCCCATTGGCCAATACTTCTGCCCTCCTGCACAGTGAAGTATAGTGTTCATAATTGTCATGTTGTAGGACATGAACCAGCACTTGCTTCAGAGCGAGGGGAACTTTTGGGTCTGGGTTTATTGCAGGCTCTGTTGCTTTTCAGCTGGAGGAACTTGGATAGGTCACTTAAATAGTTCTTAGCATTAGGGAGCCTGTAAAATGGGGAGAAAAATGACACCTATCCGATTAAGTTACTGTGAAGACTAAATAAGCCAATGCACGGGAGGGACCTAGCACTGGTAGATACTCAAAAGTGCTAGTCTTTGTTACTATATATTCATTATTTCTTTCAAAATGGTGGCTGAGTGTCAAAACTGGGACTCCAGAGAGGATCCATCAACCCCTCAGCCTTGTGCAGGCTCTAGGATTTGGAGGCCAAGTCACAGGCTGATTGGGCTCACTTTCCACATGGTCTACAGAAGAGTTTTTCTAATCCTCCTATAGGTGCAAACATGTGATATTTGTCCTTCTCTGCCTGACTTATTTCGCTCAGCATAACACCCTCAAGGTCCATCCATGTTGCTACACATGGCCAGATTTCATTGTTTCTCATTGCCATGTAGTATTCCATGGTATAGATAAACCACATCTTCTTGATCCATTCGTCCGTTGATGGACACTTAGGCTCTTTCCATGTTTTAGCTATGGGGGAGAATAAGGGGGGAAATGGTGGGGGAAAGGGAGAAAGGCAAACCATGAGAGACTCTTGAATGCTGAGAAACAAACTGAGGACTGATGGATGTGAGGGGGAGGGGGGAGATGGGCATGGAGGAGGGCACTTGTGGGGATAAGCACTGGGTGTTATATGGAAACCAATTTGACAATAAACTGTTTGTTAAAAAAAAAAAGAAGAGTTTTTCTAAAAATGGACATCTAAAGCATATCTCTCATACTGCTTAAAGCCTTCAATGGCTGCCATTAACCACAGAATATAGACAGGGCTTCCTGCATGACCAAGGGTCCCTCTGAGTCACTAGGGCCCAGAGGTAGAGTGAGCAGGGCCAACTGAGGACTCTGTCCATCAGGGAAGGGTCTGAGGCCCTCCATGGCTCAGGATCCACGGTTCAGTCCAGGTCTCAGGAAGACCCAGGAACAGAATGGAAACAGATTTGGGGCAGCATTTCAGGACTGCCCTGGGTGGTCCCTGGGTGGGCACAGAAGTCAGTTTATGAAACCAGGTTATCATAAAAATGAAGAAAAGGAATAGAGTGTTCTGGTTCTGTCCTCTTCTTGAATTTCTGGATGCCAGTAGGAAATGTTGGAAAGAATCCTACATAATGACAGCTGGATTGGAGAGTAACCATTGATCTTGGAGTGGTGAGGGGACATTGACCTCTCTCTGTCCCACCACTGTCTATCATCCTGCCTCCTAGTGTCTGAGGAGAAATGTGGCCACTCCCACGATGGCTTCAGTGGCTGTTATGAGAAAGAAGCTCACCATGGGCAGTTAAGACACTTTGTGTTGCAAGCAACAATTCTGTTTGTTTCCCACCACACTAGAAGTCTGGAGGTCAGGCAGGGTCCAGATGAGGATCAGAGATTATTGGTGTTGCAATGATGTCATCAAGAATGCAGGCTGTCATTGTGTCTCAGCTCTGCCACCCTTGCACAGATGTCCTAAGATGGTTTCCCTCAGAGTCTCAAGATGGCTGCCAGGGAAAATGGCAAATACCTGCTTCCTTGTGAGGATGGGGGATGTGCTCAAGAGACCTCTCCCCTGACCATGAAATGTAAACCTTTCTTTTTAGCCTGACTGGGCAATTTAGGGTACACCAGACCAGTAACAGTTTCCCTCTGGAGATGGGTGGATCCCAAGACAAATTTAAGACTCATTTGAAAAAGGGGCATGAGAGAGCTATGGGTTGGGTAGGCAAGTGACTTCTCACTCATGTTCTAACAAATAGGTTCCTCACCCTGGCACATGGGAAGCATTCCAGGTTTTCAGGACTGACATCTGGCTTCCAAACACCCATGGCAAACTTGAGAGGTGAGTCAGAGTTAGTCTATCTACTTGCCAGAAAAGGGCTCAGAGAGGTTCGGAAACTGACTCAAGGTGACACAGGTGGTGGGGCAGCAGCTGGACTTTCTTTTTTTTTTTTAATTAAAAAAAATTTTTTTTAATGTTTTATTTATTTCTGAGAGAGAGAGAGACAGCATGAGCAGGGGAGGGTCAGAGAGAGAGGGAGACACAGAATCTGAAACAGGCCCCAGGCTCTGAGCTAGCTGTCAGCACAGAGCCTGATGCAGGGCTCACATCCATGAACTGCGAGATCATGACCTGAGCCGAAGTCAGACGTTTAACCGGCTGAGCCACCCAGGCGCCCCTGGACTTTCTATATCTTCCCTGCCCACTCAGAACCTGTTTGTGGTCCAGAATTCTATGGAGACCCTGAGAGCAAGATTAAGTTGTTTGTTCTATCTATGTTTGGTATCTAAATACTCTCGCAGAGAGGATCCCACAACATGCACATCCTAGAACTTAGCTGCCAACCAACTGTTCTCAGGTACCCAGCTTTTCCCTGCCACCATCCTTGCTTCCTACCCACGAGCCCTGCTTTTTCACGTTTTGCCTTCTCACCTCTAGTGCCCTTTGTCCCAAGATTACTTACTATCAGTTAGTAAAAAAAAAAAAAAAATCCTCCCATTGCAGGTGTTACAAGGCAGAGGACAGGGAAAGGGGAGAGAGAAAGGACATTAGGCAGAGAGTCTAGGGCAGCTCCATCCAAGGCAAAATGGTAGTGAAGCACTTCTAAGCAGATCTGGGCAGGCAGGCCCAGGTGTTGCCTGCCAGAATGTTGACTCCTAAGGCAAATGCATTGATTTGTCCATTGGGATATGTGGTTCCTTCTGAGTTCCCCTGTTGATAGTTGGTACAAAGTAAGAGACTGGAAATAGGACTTCAGATAATCTGGCTTTCAAAGGAGCCAAGGGGCAGAGTCCCCTTGTTGGCTAATGGGGCTTAACTTTTTCTCCTGAATGGTTGCAGAGGGAAGTGGCCTTTTTCTCTTTCTTATTCTATTTTAATGGGATGACCAGAGCCAGGGAATATTCATTCCACCATTCTGCCTTTGATAAGAAGGCTTCCCTTCCTCGGTTCCAGCAAGAGGCCATGAAATCCTCTGGCCATTGAAATGCCCACCCTCCAGGCCAGCATGTTGGAGGTGGCATCAGAGTCTGCCTGAGTGTCTCGCTAACAGTGGAGTGTCCCAAACTCTGAGGACCTCATTGGAGATGTCTGGGGACCCTGAGGTTTCTCCTGATTTTGGGAATTTCTGTGTCTGTAATAAGTGTGAGCCCCAGAGGAATGGGGGAAAGCTCTGGAACATAGCGTAGGAGTACTGTGGCTAGGTGATAGCTCAGATAACCTTTAAGGCCTATCCTATCTCCAATTCCATGTATTTTATTGAGTTATACTCAGGTTCCCACTGCAGAATCTTAAAATAAAAAAAAATCATGGAAGTGTAACTGGCATACAATAAACTTGGGACATCCACTTCTGGACAAGATGGAGTAATAGGGACTAGAGTCTTGATTTTTGTAGGTCTTCTATAGCCTTATGTTTTAGAGAAAGTGTGGCTGCTTCCCAGCTGATGCCTCTGCAATCCCTGGACTTCACCCTGAGTAGAGAAAGCAGTACTATTTTTTCTAATTGTCCTGACATTTCTGACAAGGCTGTTGTTCCTTAAGTCTAAAGGGACTCGAAGTAGCTCTAATCTGGTTGGGCTCATGTCACCTGGTGCTGACTTCTAGAGTTCCCATTACTGGAAGTCCACTAACATTCCTTAAAGGTTATAAGAAAGGGACTCCAGGTCTGTGGAAGAGAGAGAAGGAACTTTGAGAGGATGGTCATTTAACAATATTAACTAAATCTTTGCAATCTTGACTCTTTCTGCAAAGAAGCAGATTTTGTTCAACTCTTCCATGCTGCCTAAGAGAACCAATGTGACTGGGGACTGGGGGGTGAGTAGAATGAGTCAAACAGGGGAAACACCCCAAAACTGGTCTGTAAAGGAAATCTCACAGATGAACAAAAGCCTTCTGAGGTCTTGAAAGGCAGGATAAAGCAGATCAATCCTATACTTGGGTCACAAGAAAAATAGAGTCTTCCAATTTATTCTAGATCATCAATCATGTGGTCAATTGCTCTGTATTCTCTGAAGATGTTATAGAAGAGTATTAATGATGCATGAAAAGTTCCTACTAGATGAGCTTCTCACCTTCTGCACCACTGACATTTGGAGCTGGGGCTATCCTGTGTGTTGTAGGACATTTAGCAGTGGCCCTGCTTTCCAGCCATCACTAGTACCTCACCACCAGTTACCAAGCCAAAAATATTACCAAATGTCCCCTGGGGGTCAAAATGTTCCCATTTTGGTTTAAAAAAGTAATAATAGACTATTGTTTGGGCCACTATTTACTGTCTGACTGTTAGATGCCAGGCAGTGTGTTAAGGACCTTACAGACAGGATCTTGTTTATCTGTGTCTACTGGGTTACAAGGGCCTTTTATTTATTTTTTTTATATTGTTATGAGAAACACATAAAGCAAAAGGGTCATGATTTCTCTAGTTAATTTGTAGGTTCTCCCTCTGCCCCCAGCCCCACCCAGAGAAAAGTGACCATGTCGGACTGGGGCAAAGATTAGGGTCCCGGCTGTGTCACCTCTTAGGAATGTACTTTTGGACACCCTTGTCACTCTCTTGGAACCTCATTTATAAAATGAAGATAATAATGTCATTTTGAAAGGCTGTGAGGCTTAGAAACAAATTTGTGAGGAGAGGGAACATGCCTCCATTGCTTATCACTATCACCTCAATGCCAGGTCACTGGACCTGGTTTATAGTAGGTGATCAATGCATGCTCCTTGAATGAATAGGTCAATGAAGAAGAATGCCTGGCATCTATCACAGGCACTGGCACTGATATGTGCCCCATCAATAACTTTCTGTCTGACTGTATGTGTCAAAGGCACTAGCAGGCATTGGATGCTATGAGCAGGACAAAAACTAGAATGCCCTGCAGAGTTTGTGATCCAGGAGCATGGAAACGACAGTGAACAAGAATTGCAAGTCATTAAATAATTGCAAGTATGAAAATTCCGTGAAGCAGAGGTGCAGAGTCATCCACACGCTCACACTCACCTGGACACACAGTCACACACAAGCACACCCAACAATGGGCAGGTGAGAGCAAGTGTCTGGCGGTCCAGTCTGTGAGATTCTCCAGAGCCAAGGGTCTAGGCTCTAGAGAAGCTTTAGAGAAGTTTTCATTGCTTTTTAAGCTTAAAACAATATGTGTGAAAGGTACACCTGATACACCATGTGTTACAAGGAGGGGTCACTTGATAGTGACCCTCTCCCCACTTCCCTTCACCTAAGAGATGGCTTCTCCATATCATGTTCAGCCTTTCAAGCTTAGGTTAGGTGATAGTGTTGGTGGGCTGGGCACTCCTCTGTGCCCCCTCAGTCCTCTGTATGCTCACTTGTGTGCATCCTTGCAATGGTCTGAGTCTGATCAGGAGCTCATGGAGGTCAGGGGCTGAGTGCCCCTTAGTGTCCAATGGCTATCAGTTACCCTCTCCCTTCCCTATTCTGCCCTGCACCTCGAGGAACTTTTTCCAGGCTCCCAGGCAGCTGGCTTTGGGCTAGTTTCTACCAGTGGGAGCACTGATGGAGATTGGAAAGTGGGAAGAAGGGAGGAGCCAGGGTGCTTCTCTGTCTCTTCCTTCCTCTTCTATTCTAGGGGTGTTTGGGGACAGTGGCTGCATCTTCTCTGACAGCATCTCCTGCCATGGTCTAGCCTTACTTGGCAGTCCTGGTTTCTGGGTTCTGATAACACCACTCCTCCCCCAAATCCCTGGTGGTATAGGCAGCTTCCTGCTGTTGCTAAGCCCCCAGTCGCTCCCCCGTCTCCCACTAGGTTTCTGAGCTGTCTCAGCTTCTGTGTAAGCAATCCCCTATACTGAATTGCCTCCATATGAAATGCCTAGCATGGTTGTTTCCTGACAGGAGCACAATGATGCATTCTGTGTCCCCAGCCTTGACAGGAACTCTGATCAGCTGAGTGAATTTTCTCTTGTCACATTTCAAAGAAGATGGGATTTTGTCCACCTTTCCAGGCCTTGCACTGGGTTCCCCATCATGCTCCATGACCTTAGTGATCCAGAAGCATGAGGAGCAACTAAAGCGAGGGCCAACCCCAGAAAAATCTATGACCAATTCTTTAAAGTTCTTGAAAATTCTGTTAGTTCATTTCTAATTCATTTTCTCAAGCCCCAACTTCTAATTGGGTCCATTTACATAACAAGTGTAATCAGTGAGCCAAAATTAAATATCCCCAACCTCTGCCCTTCTAATCAATCACAAGTCATGAGTGAAAAGAGCTGGTTCAAGTGGAAGAATTGGCTCTGGGAAGCCTGCTCTGTCCATCAGTTCTAACTCTGCACAGAGGTGGGACTAAACCCCCCAGCCTGGGAGAATGTGAACTAGTCATCTCCAGTGCTGTCCTGTCTGCCATGGAATTAGTCTTGAAGGAAATTTAGAGTGAATGCTGATTTAAGAAAAATGAAGCCTGATTTCAGATGATTGAGAAGAAATGGCTTTAGAAGTTGCCTGAATATGACAGGTGTCAGGAGGCTGCTGGGTGGGTTTGGCCATCCAGGATGGGGGCCAGCCACCCTGTCCCTACCAGGAACCACCTCCCAAGTGGAAGTTCTCAGGCTCTGGAGACAGACCTACTCAGGCTCAAATTCTATCTGGGCTACTTACCAGCTGTAGGGGCTTGGGTAAGCATTTGGTCAGATTCAAATCTGTTTCCTCATGTGTAAAATGGGTTCCTCTATCATAGTCCTGGAAAGAGCTGCTGGACAGAGGAGGTGCTTAACAGAAAGCCTAGTATCCTCTCTTTGAACACTGATTCAAAACCCAGGCCCAGCCTCTCGTGTGCCTGTCAGTACACTTGCTCTGTGTTGACTTGCCTAGTTGTACTTAGAGTTTCCTGTGCTTTGGGGAGTGTGGGGGGTGGGGACAAAACTAGAGAGACGCCCTGGGGGCTGTTTCAGCTGCGACTGTCCAGTCGTCACAGAGTTCACAGCTGCCCCTCTTTTCTGAATTTGCTCATGCAGAGTAGGGGTCCTAATTCCAAGCATCTCCCCCCTCTCTCCTCCCTCTTTAACCCCTCCCCTTCTTTCCTATCCTTTTTTTTTTTTTTAAATATTTTTTTATTTATTTCTAGGAGAGAGAGAGAGAGACAGCGTGAGCAGGGGAGGGTCAGAGAGAGAGGGAATCACAGACCGAAACAGGCTCCAGGCTCTGAGCTGGCAGTCAGCACAGAGCCCGACGCGGGGCTCGAACCCACGAACCGTGAGATCATGACCTAAGTGAAAGTCGGACGCTTAACCGACTAAGCCACCCAGGCACCCCCTTCCCTATCCTTTATCCTCCTCTTCTCTTGCTCATTCTCCTACTCCCCTCTTCTCCCCCCCCCCATCCCCCATGACATTAGCACTTCCTTGCCTCACAAGTATCTGTGGCAGCCTCGCTGCTCCTTAAGCCACAGGCCCAGCCCAGGCCCTCCTGCTCCCCGGTAACTGGGGGCCAGTAGGTTCATGAAGGGGTTAGAATTGAGCCACTGCAGGGTGGCAATGGGCAACAAGGGAGAGGGCCTGCTGGCCTTGGCAATCATTGCCTTGTCACCTCACATGCAACAGGCCTAACTCAGATGCACAATCTTCCCTCCAGCCATGCTGAGGATCATCCTTTACCCACTTCCCCAAATTTGCATCTTTGTTGCCTCACTTCCTCTGTGAGCTTCATGCAACCATTGCCTCGTTCAAGGGCTCTTAAATTTAAGCACCTCTCATGCTCTTGCCTTCCTTCTCATGGCCACCCCCTGGCCCTGACACACGTCCCTCAACACTTCTCGCCTGAGCTCCTTATTACAACAGCCTCTGAACAGATGAACCTGAGTCCTTCTCCCCACCTCCATCTGCCCTGCCCACAATAGCTGGAGCACTTTTCCTGGCTCCTGTCTCAGGCCACATCACTCTGTGCCCAGAAGCCTGCACCGGCTCCCCTGACCCTCCCGCTGAGGCCCTGCAAGGCATTTACAATCCACTCCAGCCTGAGATAGCAGCCTTCCTGGCCCTGGCCTCCTCCCTTCCATTAGGAGTAGGCACTACCCTCCCACCTTTCCCCGGCTCTCTATGCCATTTTCTGCCTAGTGACTTTGCTCATGGCAGCTCCTTCTCTGCTATGCCCTGCCCTTTGCCCACACCATCTTCCAGGGCCCAGATGTCCCCCCTTCCATGAAGCTGCTCCAGAGAGCATGATACTGCTTCTCTTATGGGGCTCAGTACATACAGGCCAAAGTCCTGATGCAGCCTCCCTGGTCCCATGTGCTTTGACCACCTGTGGAGATGGACTGGGCTTTGTTGAGAGTGTGCAGTGTGGGTATGTAGGTGAATGCGCATTTAGAATAAATCATGCTTATGGGGCGCCTGGGTGGCTCAGTCAGTTAAGCATCCCATTTCGGCTCGGCTCATGATCTGGCAGTCTGTGAGTTCAAGACCCCCATGTTGGGCTCTATGCTGACAGCTCAGAGCCTGGAGCCAGCTTCAGATTCTGTGTCTCTGTCTCTCTTTGCCTCTCCCCCACTCATGCTCTGTCTCTGTCTCTCTCTCAAAAATAAGTAAACATTAAAATGAATTATGCTTTAATTGAAAGAGGCAGGGCTTTTCATTGTGCCTGCCAAGCACCTGCAGGTGACTCACCTAGGGGCCTTGTAATAACACAGACTCGTAGGCCCTGCCCATGACCTCAGGGCCACAATCCTGAATGGGGAGGAGGCAGGAATTTGTGTTTTTAATCAAGTCCCCTGTGATCCTCACATTTGGGGACTGTGTAAGGGATGTCAATTTTTTAAAATGTTTATTTATTTACATTGAGAGAGAAAGAGCAAGAATGAGTGGGGGCAGAGGCAGACAGGGAGGGGGAAACAGAATTCCAAGCAGGGTCCATGCTGTCAGCACAGAGCCTGATGTAGGGCTCGAACTCACAAACCATGAGATCATAACCTGAGCTGAAAACAAGAGTCACATGCTTAATAGACTGAGCCACCCATCTGCCGCAGGGAAGTCAGTATTAAAACCTTTGGAAAGCAAGAGTTTTAATGAAGGACTCACTACCTCGTCATACGTGTATGTATAAGCAAGTGGCACTGGGGAGGAGAATGAGTACTGACTACGGTTTTAGGCCCTGTGCTAAGATCTTGCCCAATCTCACTACTGCTTGTGACGCAGGCTCCAAAGTCCTTATTCCTGACTCTATAGGAGGAGAAACAGAGGCTGCACCATTGCTCAGCAGAGCAGGGTCTGAACTAAGGGCTGAGGCTGAAGCCCACGCTCAAGCTACTCCACAGTGCTTTCCATTTGTGAACTGGGGTTTTCCTGGGCCAGGCTTCTTTAATTTTCAAGATCAGGCCCCCACCCCTGGTTCGTAGCCGAGCCTATCCTCCCTCAGGACGGCTCTAGAGACTGGGGTTCTGAGGTTCTGAGAGTCTTTCCCAATAGCCCGTGTGGGATTACATGCCTCAATGTAAGATGGATTTTTTCTTTTTTTTTTAATTTTTAAAATGTTTTATTTATTTTTGAGGGGGGGGGGCCTGCGTGAGCAGGGAAGGATCAGAGAGTGAGGGAGATACAGAATCTGAAGCAGGCTCCAGGCTCTGAGTTAGCTGTTAGCATAGAGCCTGATGTGGGGCTCGAACCCATGAACCGTGAGATCATGACCTGAGCCAAAGTCAGACGCTTAACCGACTGAACCACCCAGGAGTCCCAAAGATGGATTTTCAAAGGTGACTCCTTCCACTCTGTCCCTAAACAAGTTTGTCCGTGATGGGGGGAAGCATTGCTGTCATGAATTAGTCTTGAAATAGGCTGAGGGAACAGAAATATGAAGCAGGCAGGATTTGCCCATTTCACCCACAATGAGTGTGGGACCAGGGGATGGGCCCTGGCCCACAATATCTGCCCAGCTTTGAAATGACTACCTCAGATTCGACCACTTCTGAGTGCCACTTTCTTTGTTGAAAAAGAGGGATCAGTAGAATGAATAGAGCTATTGTTGGTCTTTTGTGCCACGGGTAATCTAATGAGTTAACTCTTCATTTGTGGAAAAAAATATGCTTAGAAAATCCCACTTGGAAATGGGAGTTTTCAATTATATTTGCTTTCTGTCATTGAAAAAGTGCCCTGCACATGTAAGGAACAAGTTTGTGTTTCCAAAACACTGTGCAGGAGTGAAACACTATGGCTAAGGGAGTCCCGGGGTTTAAGGTCCAGCTTCTTTGCTGCGGGACTTTTCAGAGCTTTATAAAGTCATTCTCATGGTAAGTTTCTAAGAAGGAGATATAGTTTTTATCATTTCCAAAGTTCATTTGACCATGAGCCTTTTCACAGAATCTTGGGGAGCTAACATCCCCTAGAACACACTTTGCAAAAGCTAGGATTGAAAGTTACTAATAATCAGAATCCCTGCCATGGACAGAATACTTGATAGCTCATCCCAATGGGCTTTCAGATGGATCTCGTTCTATAGGGCTTTCTTGAAGGACAAGGAAAGGGTGATTTGAAGCTGTTTTGTGCTAGGACAAAGCCGGGAGGGGGTATCAAAAGGGGGACTTGGGGCTTCTAGAGAATCTTGAGGGGGACTGGGGACAAAGAGCTTGCTTCACCAGTCCCTGCACTTGGCCCCTGATCTGCCCTGGAGACGAGCCTGCAGCTCCTCTGGAGGCTCCTGTCTTCCCCAGAGCCTACGGGAAGACCCGACTCCCACCCAGCCAGCATGATGCTCCTTCCAGGCACTTCATCCTTCTTGGGACAGGAACATGGCATAGCCGTTGGGGAGGACAGCTTGCCAGGAGGCCCATGGCATGGCTGCCTGGTCAAGGGCTTAGGCCAAGGCTGGCCCTGGGCCACTTGGCCAGATTACAGCTTTTCTTTCCTTCCTTGATTCCACTTAGGATGCTCAGGATTAATGAATATTCCGTTCATTCAAATCGCACCAGAGTGTGCCAACACCACATGCTACCTCTCTGGGAATAAACCTGCTTTTCAAAGGTAATGCTTACCTAATGGTGGGATTCTAGGCCCTGTTACAAAATGGGGAAGGAAATGACTTTGAGCTATGGTGCCTTCTCAGGACACCATGAATGATTCACCATAAATCTGTCCCTATTGACTATCATGCTCTTCCAAGTGCACTATTCCATTGGTGTTTCCAGAAGGAAAATACAATTCTGCTCAGAGTAACAAACCTAATGTTCTGGAAGTATCAGGAGGCCATGGGGGTACCAAGCCATCACTACTTAGTATTCACTCATCTGGGCCCCTGGGATGTGGAGGGAGTAACTCTAAATAATGACCAAAGTTAGCAGGAACTTCACTCTTATCATGCATCAAGTTCCATTCTAAGCACTATGTATGCATTAGCTTGCTTAATCCTCGCAGTAATCCAGTGGAGGAGATGCTATTTTGTCTTCTCCATTTTATGGAAGAGAAAAACATGGATAGAAAGGCCAATGAGGGGCACCTGGGTGGTTTAGTCAGTTAAGCATCTGACTCTTTGTTTCAGCTCAGGTCATGATCTGGTGGTTCATGAGTTTGGGCCCCATATTGGGCTCTGTGCTGACAGTGTGGAGCCTACTTGGAATTCTCTCTCTCTCCCTCTCTTTCTGGCCTCCCACTTATCTCTCTCTCAAATAAAGAAATGAAGAAGAAGAAGAAGGAGGAGGAGGAGGAGGAGGAGGAGGAGGAGGAGGAGGAGTTGGAAAAGGAGAAGGAGAAGAAGAAAGGCCAATGATGTGCCCATGGTTACCTAGCTAAGAAGATGAGCAGCAAGACTTGAACTCAGGCTTCCTGCAAGTGCTCGGCAAGTCCTCTGCAGGGCCACTTTGCCCAGAGCTGAAGGGAAAAGGGATGTCCTGGGCCAAGAGCATCTGGTTCTGCAGACCTGCAGATGCCCTTAGAGGTAGCTGTGCCCATGCTGCTGAAGGCAAAGTACAAACTGGAAGCCATCTGCATTCTTAAAATAGAATCTTGGAGAAATGAATGTATTATCCAAAGGCATGAATCTCAAAGGGCAATGTTCAAGAATCATTATGGGATACTGCTATTAGCCAGAGAGTGTTTCTGAGTGAAGTAATCCCCTAAACAAACTAATTAACAAAAAACAAATAAAATGAAACCAAAAAATAAACAACTACCACAACAAAAGCTACACAGAAAACCACCATGTGAGCAGTCACACTTTTGCCTGTGAATAAAACTGAGTTCTAGAAATAAAGGGAGATAGATATAAAAGGTTTCAAAGTATGGGAGTGATTTTTGGTTTTTCATTTAATGTCAGGTTTCAAAGAAGGAAGAATATGTTTGTCAACCGTTAACACACTCATTCTTTTTAAAACCCATCCAGATGCCTTAATGGGCTCTGTTAGGAGGGGAGGGCCCCCATGACTGTCTCCCTAAGCTCACAGAGAACCCATGGAGGAAAGTGTGGAGCACATGCTCATCAGGCCCCCTCGTGGCCATTACTTCTTCTTGAACACTTGATGGCACACCTGGTCACCGCAGGTCAGCTCCTGCAAGGTTAGAAAGTGGGTGAAGTGACTAGTAAGCCAGGCCTTCCTATGCCCACACCTCCCCACCTCCCTCCCTTCACCACCTCTTGGTGTCTGGGAGTTAGAGTGGTGGGGGAAGCTGGAATAAAGAGGACACTTAGTCATTCTGGGCAAAGTGCATCTCATAGGCCCAATCAGCTGGCATGCCCTGCAGGTAGCAGTAATTTGATTTTGACACTTGAATTGAGCTTGAACAACTATAAAAATGAAAAATGCAAAGAAATTACCCTCTTGGGCGGGATTTTTCCTACTCCCGTGATTAAAGCAACATCTCCTAATTTATAAAAGGCAGTGAAGCCACGAAGGAAAATCTAGTAGAGAGAAGCATTTGGAAGGTGAGGGCCTGGGAATATGCTGGCTGGTGTGGTGTCGCTCCATCCTGGGGGCTTTCTGGCCTCTGGGGATTAGAATGTCGGTTGGTGGCATGACAGGCAATGACAGGGTGGGGGCTGCAGAACTCCTCCCAAGCCTGCCTAGCAGACAAGATGCTGCTTTTCATCTAGACAGAGGGAGCCCCCGGGGCCTTAGCCGCACCTCATGACTCCTTGAAGGGGGAGGGAAAAATATGAGTGTGGGGACGGCCACAAAATTATTGCAGTTGATAATGAATCCATTGTCTTAGCCACGGGGACCATTGGGGATTGTACTACAATTAAAAAAATCCATCATCCAAACCAGAACAGGTAGGGAAAGCCATCAACAGAAAACACGGTGAATGCCTCCCATTTATCACCAGTTGACACTGCCTCCAAAATAAAGATCTCAGGTGAGCCAAAGCCTGACTCTGAAGGGCACCACGGTGACCTGAATACTGACACTGGAGCCAGGCGCTCACTTGACTTCATAGGTGAATGAATGATTGACTGAATGAAGAGCCATTTAACAAATGAGTGACCGAATGCATGAAGCAGTGAAAGATTTTCCCCTACTTGAATGCTGGACACATAAATTGCCTTGAAGATTGAAGACTGAAAAATTAACCTATCCGGACACATAATTCATTTCAGGAGATCAGCAATTGTTCCTACTGCTCTGTTCTAATACCAAGTTTACCTAAAATATTTCAGGATCAAGTGGGTATACCTGTGATGAGAAGCCAATGCCTGTGGTCCATAACGTGGCTCCCAAGCCCACCTGCCCCTGTCTACTCTACTCCCACCGCTCTTCTTCCCTGGGTCACATAATGGTGAGGCCTGGACTTCCCCTCCTTTGGGGCACCTTAATTTTCTGCCTCACATTCCTCTTCACCTGGTCTTTAACAGGTTCCCTGCATTCCTCCTTGGATCTCGGCTTCCTAACTCAGCATTTTGAACTTTCATTTTAATTGCAGCCGTTCACAGAAACAGCTATATAGATTTCTTCCTAGAGTCCCCTGAGCCAGATGGGAATGGCTTTCTGACTATTTGACCACATGCATTTGGCTGGAGCTCAGGGGAGGAGTTCAGGGCCATTTTTCTTGTCAAAGCACCTGGCGAGGTGAACCTGCAGTTTGTGTAAGTGTGTGGAAGGGAGCCGGGCAGACCCTGAGACTCACCAGGTGCAGCTTGTCCCCCTCAACCCACTGCCTCCAACCGCGGTTCTCCTTCTCCCCCTTCTGCACGCACACCAGGACATCGCCTTCCCAGGTGATCAGCGTCTGCAATGACAGGTTCCCAGGCGAATCAAATGTATGGTCTTGATGGGGACCAAACAAGCTTAAACTTGCAGCTGCAGTTCCCGCGGCCATCGCCAGGCTCCTACTTGCCCACAGGGCAGAGCCCTCAGTTTCTGCCAAGCCAAGATCTGCCAGACTCACTTTCCACATATACCTACCATTCCCGCCAAACCAGCATATTGGGGCTGGTTCTTTTTTGTTTAAAGATTCTACTCTCCCATTTTACCATATTGTGAAAACAGCATTTCAAATCAGTGGGGGAAAAGATGATGCATTTGAGTACATAATGATGTATAATTTTTGGAAGGGGAAAATAGCAGAATTTCAACAGATGAGTAACAAACTGGGAAAATAATTGTAACACATATCAAAGACCTGACTTCCATATATATAAAGGGGTCCTGTAAATCACTAAGAAAAAGATCATTAACCTAATGGGAAATTTTAAAAAGGACACAGCCAACAGCTTACAAGGAAAAAAAACTCTAGCAGATGGTTTTTACCAATAAGAAAACATATTCAACCCTACTCATAATAGGAGAAATGCAAATTAAGGCTGGTTTTTTTTTCCAGATACAATTCATCATATGGTCAAAGATCAATGAGTCTGATAACACACTGAGTTGGAGGAAGTGTGGGGAAGCAGGCACCTCCAGAAATGGCTGGTGGGTATAGAAATCGGTATGAGTCCTTTTGCAGGGCAATTTTATATTATCTTTTGAAATGTGACATTGTGTATGCTCTTTGACCTGGAAATTCTGCTTTTGGGAATGTTTCCTACAGAAGCCACATTGGGAGGACTCTCTATTGTAGGGCAATAATACATGCAGAGAAGCTACCTAACTAGCAGGGGGCCACAACAGATGGCTCTGGTGCCATCCTCATCACCCAGAACCAGGAGGGTGGACCTTCCCCTGGTCCTGGGTTTCCTCTAGGAGGCAATGCAGACCGATTACTAGCACAGGGGCAGCAGCAGAGATTGAGAGCTCATGTTGGGCAGCCAGGCTGAGCAGACCAGTAGGTGGAGAAGCCATAAACCTGCTGAATTCCAATAGGCTCAAACTCCTGTTCATGGGGCACCTGGGTGGCTTAATTGGTTGAGCGTCCAACTCTAGATTTCCACTCAGGTCATGATCTCATGGTTCATGAGTTCGAGCCCTGTAATGGGCTCCATACTGACAATGTGGAGTCTGCCTGGGATTTTCTTCCCTCTCTCTTTGCCCCTTCCCTGCTCATCCCTCCTCTGTCTCTCTCTCAAACAACAACAACAACAACAAAGAAACAAAAAACTGTGCACACACTTATGAGTTTTACACTCCCCAACTCCTCTGCCCTCTGTTTTGCCTTTTACTTCTCCTGGTACCTGCTTCAGGACGATTCATACCAGTCCTAGGTGATTCTCCAGGGCCACCCACCTTTGAGCCAAGATTAGGACTGTACATGCACCTCCCGAGACAACAATGTCACTTCCATGCGGGCAGTGGTTTTGTTTCAGTACTGTCCTTTCTCAGGGATGGCCCTGATGCCAGCTGGTTTTCCTCCAAGTATGTGTAATCCGTAGTATGCTTCTATGAACATTATTATGCCAAGGACCAGATGTTTACTTTTCTATCTTGTAAGCCTACTTGGTGACAAACTGACCTGTGTTTCTTTAGTCACTGTCCTTACACATTTAGGTCTATTTTTTGGTACAATTTTCTTTCTACGGATTGATAAGTCTACCTATTTCTAAAATATTTTACCTTGACCATATTATACATTTAATGTACAATTTTATTCCTCCTCATTTTACTCCCCAACACATTGCAGTGTTGTTTGTTACAGCAAAGGACTGGAAGCCTTATAAATTCTGTCAGTGGGTGGCTGGTTAAATATGTGTAATTCATCCATGCTGTGAAGCCCATGAAAGGAGGAGGCAGCTCTCTACTTATGGAGAAGGGCAGTCTCCATAGTGTGTAGTTAAGAAAGCAAGGAGCAGGGCCATGTGCATAAAACAAGGCGGGAGAGCACATGTGTGCATATGCTTGCACATATTCTCTTCAGGGAAGTAGAAGAATCCTTGATAGTGTTTGTCCCTGGGGAAGGAACTGAGAGACTGGGGACCAGGATGGGAAGGAAATTTCACTTTTAACTTTTTAATTTTTTAAAACCCATCTGCACGTATTAATATTCTCTAAAATAATTTAATGATAAAAATTCTCTATGTTTTATAAAGAAAATGTCTCCCTCTTTGGGGCCATCCTAAGCCTTACATCTTTGAGTGTCTTGGAGAAGCTTAATTCACAGGTTGTTCCCTTTGCTCTTCTGGGAGGGGAGATGTTGTCTGGAATATTCCAGAATTCCCTCTCAAATATGTGAGAAAGGAATATTTATTTGTTATTGTTCATCATCAGTCTTGGGACTAAGTTCCCTCCCAAAAGGATGAGAAAGGACTCAAAACATATTCTATTTGGGCAAAGACCTTGTTTTTTCACCATCCTCCTTCAGCCCACATTGTCTTAGACATCATGGACACCTAATACATGTTGATTGAACTAATATCTGTTGCCCCCAATTGACAATAAGCTCCATGAAAGAAGAAGCTACACCAACTGTTCATTTCTGCAACCCCAGACTTGGCATAGTCACCAGCCAGAGAAGGTGCCTGGTAAGCAGTGTTGCATGAATCGGTGATTGAGTAATTTTGCTGAAATGGAATCTTGAGGTAAATCCACATCGGAGAATTAACAAGCATATGTATCCTTCATTGATAATTGTTCTTGGCAATGACTCGGCTGGCCCACCTCCTTCCCTTGGTTTCTCCAGTACCCCTGGAGTGCACACACGGGACCATCAATATGGACACTGGATGGCAACTGTCCATCTACTTGTCTGCTTCCTCAGGAGGCTGTGAGATCTTTCAGGGCAGAAAGGGGTCCAATTCATTACTTTACCAATAGATCCTGACCCAGGCCTCACGTGTAGTAGGGCTTGGCAAACATGTAGAAGGAACAAAAAAGAAAAATGTTGGTGCATGAGGGCCTGTTTTCTGTTGATAAATCTTAGTAGGCAGCAAGATTAACAGTTATTCTGACCCTAAGTAAATTCATTACCAATGAATTATGGTAATACCTACAATAATGGCAACATCTACAATTTTATAGTCTTATTCTTACATGAAACAGTCAACAAGAAGAAAGGAGAGAATGGTTAAATGAACTAAAATTCCACAATTCAACTTGCTTTTAGCTGGTGTGCCTCATCCCTGCATCAGAGGAGGTTTTAAAAGATGCTCAATTGCCTTAGAAGATCTTGAGGCTGAGGAAATGGATATAAGTGAGGAAAACCATTGCTTGCAAGATAAAGGGCGAAGGAGATGTGTTTGCAGTGAATTAAAGAAGGAAATTGGGTCCACACTGCAATTTCCTCTATCTCAGTGTCCAAAGTTAACATCATTAAAAACAGCTCTGTATGGGAAATTAGATAAGGTCCTGTATCGATGTTAGATTTATAGAACTTGATAACTATACTGTGATTACATAAGAGAATACCCTAATTCATAGTAAACACTCAATTATTTAGGGGTAACATATCAGATTGTTCAGAAAAATATATTTATATAATAGCGAGAGAACATGTACAAAAGATAAAGCAAATGGGGCAAGATGTGAACAGTAGGTAACTCTCAGCAAAGAGTATACAGATGTTCTTTTTTACTTTTGTGCAGATTTTCTGTAAATTTGAATCAGTCCCCAAAGGTTATTTTTTTATTTATTTTTTTTCCAAAGGTTATTTTTTTAAAGGACAATAACAGCTATTTAACTTAAGAGGATTAAAGGGCACTGTTACCATGTTTAAACCTTCCCAGTGCACTTACCCTCATGAAAGAGTTATTCTGGCAGTGCCCACCATCCCCTCCTGCAATCCCTGAGGTGGGGACCTCCTATGTTTCCCTTGGGCTCCAGTGGACATCACAATGGCATTATTATTTCTCAGTGCCATCGTCTGTGTCTGCTTTCCCCTGCCCTTACTGTCTGACCCAATTACTTATTGTTTTTGAGATATAATTCATATATAATTTACCCTTTTAAAGTATATAATTGAGTCATTTTTAGTATATTCACAGACAATTCTCATTGTCTCCCAAAGAAACCCCACACCAATTAGCAGCCACCACCCATTCCCTCTGCCAGGGGGCAACCATTTTCTGTGTCTACAGATTTGCCTATAGTGGACATTTCATATAAGTCACACAACATGTGGCCTTCTGTGTCTGACTTCTCTCACCTGGCAGAATGTTTTCCAAGTTCATCCATGTTGCAGCAGGTATCAGGTATCAGTACTTCATTCTTTTCTATGCCTGTGTGCTATTCCATTACATGGCTGTCAATTACTTCTTTTTAATGTACTTTTATTCTGGGTAGCTTGCATTTTTTTTTTTTTATTTTGCTTGTGTATTTTTTAAAGGGGCTTAAATCCTCTCAGAAACAAATCAGAATAGGAATGACCCACATATGCCCCACAGGAATGAAGAAGAGGGTCCCTCAAAGATTTGACCCCACAATCAAAGTGGTGCCACTGTTCCTTCTCTGGGTTGGCACAGCCCTGGGCACATTAGGGCTCTGTTGTGTCTTGCTACAATGCCACTCTACACACATCTCTTCCCAAAACTGTCCAGTGGGGAGATTCTCAGAGGGGCTGATGAGGGTGACCAAGTTGTTGAGAAGTAGAGCCCTGGAGAATAAGAGCATTAGTGCTACAGCAATATACACACACACAGATACATGCAGACAGATACACACACAGACACATGCACGCACACTCATATACTTGCATGTACACATGCACATATGCATACTCAGGCACACACACGTGCACAGACACACGGCTTTGTGTGCACTCAGGCATGTCACCACTTGTGGGTGACATTCACCAGAGAGATAGATTCACTTGCTCCCTGTAGTCCCTTTCCAGCTGAAGGGATCTAGTCAAGTTACAGTGAGTAGGTAGGGCAACTGCTCTGTGTGTGATTCTCATGGGAACAGTCCTTTGCTGGAGACTGGGCACATTCTGTTCTGTCCTGGGCACTTCTCAGCCACCCACAGTCTCGTGTGTGTGTGTGTGTGTGTGTGTGTGTGTGTGTGTGTGTGTGTGTGTAAGCTCCAACTTTTTGTTGTGGGCAGAGCAGAGACAAGAAGTGAGAAAGGGAAATTCTCTCTCTACAGGGCTAAGACCTGTTCCTGGGGAACAGATGGGGCTCCCAGAGGGCGCCCAGAGGAAGGAGAATGGAAGGAGAAGAGGCACAAGAAGAGTAGGTGTTAAGAGACAGAATCCTTTGAGGGTCAGGAAGGTTGCAAGTATGTGACTTATTTCAGGCAGAGTGAGTTCTCGACTATCAAAGGTGATGAAAGAGTGAGTCAGAGACAACAGGGCTGCTTTTCGATAGCCCAAACCCAGAATGGAAAGGTGAGGGAAAATGAATCATTGTGAACAGATCAGGCTGGAACAGCAGAGTGATGCAAAATCCAGAGACAAATTTCCTATCGGTTCTAGTGTCTGAGGAATTGGCCTTCTAGCCACACAGTTCAGAGAAGCCTTGTCGATCCATCAACCCCTCTGGGAGGGATTCTACAAGGGGCTGTTCCAGAGCCCAGAAGCTCAGGCTTTTATGCCAAGACTGCTCTGATAGAAGCATTTCCAAAGTGCTTTTCATTTCCCACTTTTCTTTAGCAAGGAGCACTAAATATAATTCAACCTTGACTTGATGGCTGAGATTATCAATGCTGCAGGACAACTTGATTGAGAAATAAAATGTGTCCTGTGCTCTTGGCTTTAGACTCATCACCAAAGAGTGATGACAGCTTTTTCTCCCCACCCAGGAGAGCAGCCAGAGCTCACATCTCTGGCTTGGGGAGGAAGGGTGAGACTTGTGACTTTGAAGGAGCTTCTGGAAGCACCAGAGAAGAGTGAGACTTTGCAGAGAGTGGGGTTCATGGCAAAAGGAAAGAACAGGATGGAGGGTTCTGCTTCCTTGAGACACTCTGGGGAACTGGCCCACTGCTGGGGGTTGAGGGTGCAAATACCAGTGGATAGGATACTCAGCACAGCCCTCTCTCACTTTGGAGCCAGGGCAAATATCCTGGTGCCTGCATTGGCACAGGGGTGGGGGGAGTGGGTGCTATAAATATTCAAGCTTCCCACTGTATAAATTGCGTGGACCAGGCCAGTGAGTGGTCTGTGGCAACTATGCTAAATGACACACCAGAAATCCTTCTAAGTTTCATGGACTGTGTCATCCATGAAGTTCTTGCACGATGCTAAGATGGAAATAGGGGAATCCTTTAATATGACTGAGATTGCATTTCTCCTCACTCCTGCTTGTGGGGACTGACCAGGTGTAACTGGATTTGGATGACCAAAGACAGGTGCAGTTAGTATGAGGGTGAGCAATGTGGAAATCGACACTGGGGCTATGATTCCACATGGTGTTGCAAAAGGGGACCTGTTGTTCCCTTGCCTTTCCACCCTTTTACCTCCCCACTTCTCCCTATTGCTATCCTTCTCTGCTCTATTTATAAAAGCTCCTCTGGGCAAGAACCTATCTCCTCTGCAGAGTTCCATTCTTAGGCTTTGAGACTTGTGCACTCAGAGTTGTCTGCTCACTTTCAAGGTCCTGCCTATATCCAAGCAGTTCCAGCGGCTGGAAGTCTGGCCTTCTTCTGATGCATGAGGGCTTTCCTCAGTGATGTCCTGTGAGCTAAGGTGATGTTAAGACAGACACCATCAATGAGCCAGAGATTTCTCCAAAAACTAGGACTGGGTGGACCCTGACTTTGTTTAGTCTACTGACCTTTTTTGATTCGTACTTTATTTAAAAAAAAATCAGTTGAGATCCTCCAAAATTGAGGTATTTCATATAAAAATGTGAATTCTCAGTGTCT
This sequence comes from Hyaena hyaena, assembly GCF_003009895.1. Taxonomy (NCBI): domain Eukaryota; kingdom Metazoa; phylum Chordata; class Mammalia; order Carnivora; family Hyaenidae; genus Hyaena; species Hyaena hyaena. Next base: position 43,348 of record NW_024081376.1, on the reverse strand, counting down.
CTTAAAAAGAAAAACAAAATCTAGCAACACAAGACCCCAGGGCTCCATGGCAATGCGTGGCTGGTGCTGAGTAGGGCTGCCCCTGGGATGAAGCTGTGCTGCCCAGTTTGTGAAATTACTGTCACTCCCTATGATATTCCACCTTGCTGGCCAGGCCCATGTTGGCATAGGAGCTGGCCTGCTAACCCGGATCCTAGATGGGTCGGCAGTCTTTCATCTCTCCTTTCCTTATAAACTTAGTGTAGAAGGCAGCTTGCCTCTTCCTGCTGAACTTCCAATAATTGCTTACTGCCAGCATCATTAAGTCCACTCTGGTCCCCTCTCCTGATCCCTCCCAGGTTGTTTCTGTTATATTTTCAATGTGAAGACAGCCAGCTCCTGCACATAGAATGTATGAGTAGAAACTGCCAGGCCAGGTCCTCACCTTAACAGTCCGATTGTCCAGGCCCTTTGTGTGTTCCTCAAACTCTACTCCAACAGTGAAATCCAGGTCATAGTTGCGGAATGTGCTGTTGGTTTTTGTCTTGAAGTTATCGCCGTTTTGATCAATGATTTTTGTCTGAGTCAGACGTACTGCGATCTTGCGGGTGGCAAAATCAATATCTGTTGGCAAAGGGAGTTGTGGAGGTTATGATGTGCTCAGCCGGACTCATTCATTTCTTTAACAAGGCCAAACATTTAGGACCAGAGGCACAGATCATGAGCAGGCCACATTTCTTTGCTCAAATGGAAAAGAAGAGTTGTCTGACACATGGCCAATTTGGGCAACTCAGTCAATTGTCTGGAAACTTAGGGTCTGTCAGTGCCTCTTCAGGAGCCCTAATAGGAGGGGGAGGTAGCAAGTGGGGCTCACTTCTGAGCTGCAACTCCCAGTGTGTACGTGCATTTGTATACACACACACACACACACATGTATGTACATGCACGCATGTGCGCGCACACGTGTCCGCACACACACATCACTCCACCATAGAAGCTCCATTCTATCTGATATATTGGTTTTCCTCCTAAGAGCTGGTTGAACAAAAGACTTCATGGTTTAAAAGAAAAGGACCACTTAAAAATAACCAGTCTAGATCATGGGTAAAAACGGACCATTTGTTAATGGCCATGGCAGGTAAGGATACATACAAACTTCCATTTTTAAAGCAGACTGAGGATGTACTTAGCTAGGCTGTTCTGCCCCAGCCATGAGCCCCCAGGAAAACTTTAAGTATATTCCAAACACTTAATAAATATGTGTTCAGAGATTTCTTTGGTTATTTTTGAGGAATAGATGAATAATTGTTTATATTTTTACTACCGCAAAAAGTTTAAAACAAAGCAGAGAGGAGAGTACAAGTAACTACACACAACCATCCTCCAGATTCAATAATTACCAAGATTTTGCCACATTTACTCCATTTATATGTTTTCTCTGCCTTGATGTTTTTCCCCATCAAGTTCTATAGCAGTTATTTCAATCCCCAGCTTTACTAAGATACAATTAACAAACAACATTGTGTAACTAAGTTGTACAATGTGATGATTTGATACACGAATGTGTTGCAAAATGTTTAGGAACAATAAGGCAGCTCTTTTTAAAGTTCAGTAAGCATTAGAATTTCCATGAAAACTGAAAACTCCTTCAAAGAGATGACTGAATTCTGGCCCCATACATTCTGACTCTGTTAGGTCTCAGGGCAAGCTGTGGGTTTGCATTTCTGATAAACTCCAAGGTGATGTTCACTATTATCGGTCATTGACCACACTTTGAGTAGTATTGCTATGACAGATGGACAGTTGGTACATAGGCAGTCTTTGTTTCCACACACATTTTTGATTCAAAACAATAGCAATGGATATTTGAAAATTAAGTTTCACCAGAGAGCCTTCCAGTTATCTTTAACTGTATCTTTATTTTAAAACAGGAGTGAAATTATTAGAAAGCATTTTAAAGGAAAACATACTCATTTCTTAGTTATAATTAGTAAGTAAAAGGGAGTATGCCCTTCAGTGGGGTGTTTCATTTACTAAACTCTGGATTTCACAGTATGAAGCTAGGTGTAGAATCAATCTTCTTGCTGACCTCTGGTTTTGTATAAAATATCACCCGAGCCAAAATGTCACTGTCCTGTGGAATATATTTAGAAAGAGAGGATAATTCTAGAACTTGCTTCAAACAAGATTAAGCTCTTAATATCTAGCCAAATCATGTTGACCCTCTTTATGTCTGGAAATTCTCCAGATATTTTTGGATGCTAATCTAAATTTTTAGGGTTTTTGTTTTTTTTTTTTTTCAGAAATTCTACCTGGAAATTTTCAGAAGTGTTGACATTGATAATGACCTCAAGAGTGAAAACAATTCAGATTCACAGTGTTCTTTCTGAGAATCCCAGTCCCATCTCTATGGTAGGTAGGTGATTAAACTTGACACTGTGTGCTGTCTGGTGGGGGATAAATACTATTGAGCCCATGAGAAAGACCAGCAGTTACCAACAGTTCAGGAAGCTCAGGTCAATAGAATTAACATCTCTGCCGGCCATACTTCACACTTTCTGCTGTGCTTCTATAGTAGCCAAGCAGCATAACCTTCATCCTCTCTTCTCATTTCCTTTCCGACCTATTTCCTTCTGGATCTCTTTAGTTACTATCACTCTTCTTCTCCTAAAGGACCATGAAGAGATTGAAGCTGGCTGGTTGGACTTCACTGTGGGCAAACACTTTGACCACAGCTGGGAACTCACAACAGTATCACATCTGCATGGGGAGGGGCCCTGACTGGGCTTTTGGATCTGAAATTGTATAGTCTGCCTTTATCATAAGGGGAAGAATTTCAACTAGCATTAGGCAGCCCAGAAGGTAAAAGGATTAATACCTGTATCCTAAGTTGAAAAGAAAAATAGGTTCAAACTGACATGAGCTGGTGCATGAATGCTACTGCCTTGCTCAAATATTGTTCACGAATATTGTTGAGAACCTGTCATGTCTAAGCATTCACCAATGGGTCTCAAAGCCAGCTGCACATCAGGATCATGTGGGAAGATGTAAAAACTATGTATTTCTGGGTCTTACTTTAGATCCAGAATCTCTGGATACTTTTAGGTCTTGGATTTCCTCATAAGACTATTTGGAGAGACTTCCATGGTTTAAGAAATTTGAAAGCCATGGCTTAAGCACCTACTCCTCAAATCATAGGTGATGACATGGAGGCCGAGAGAGGTTAAGTGACTTGTCTAAGTATATACAGCTGTAGAAGCAATCACAGGGTTTGATAATTGGATGGATATGTGTGGAGGTATCAGGTTGGGAGGAGAAAACAATGGCCTTGAGTTTGGGAATCCAGGTGAGATCCAAAAAGTCAGAGGGAGAATTAATCTTATGGGATACATAGGAGCCAAATTTTAGGTAAGATGATTTGGGGGCTATACTATGTGGACCCTGGGTAATATTTGGGGCCTTAATTAAGACTTGCCTTGAAACCAACCAGGAATAGTGCCCCAGGGTGGAACCTCCCCTGGGAAACCTCACCCAACAAACCCATGAGATAAGTACTGTATTATCTCCCTTTTACCAATGAGGAAACGGGCTCAGAGAAGCTGTGTCACTTTCCCTGGGTTATATAGTGAGGAAGCAATAGAGGTGGAATTTGAACTCAGAATGGCCTGTCTCCAGGATCAGTGCAGTGCTCTATGAGCCTACAGCTCTGGGCTGGCCCATCTTGTCAGGTGAGACCATCCTAGTTTGTGCACTTTCTGTGGCTGCCCAAATACCAGTAACTTCTGGCTGACCCTTCTTTATAATTCCCCTGGAGGTGCAAGGACTTCTGGGTCCAGCTGATGAGACTTCCCTGTTTGGGGCAGTTTATGTTTTCCAGGGCTCTAGTGTACTGTCTTCACCACATCATAATTGTTTTCTGCGCTCAGGGTCCTATCAGAAATTTGAGGTGGGTCAATCACACTCCAACCTCTGGCCATTCTCTGATACCTCACTCAGCTTCAGCTCCATGGCTTATGGAATTGTGCCTGGGGACGTCCAAACCACACAGCCTGGAATGAGGCAGCAGGATGTGGAATGAGACGAAGGCTCTCTCCTCTGCTCTTTGTGCTGTGAACACTTCTAAGCATCTTGGCCAGCATTCGCGGGGCCTGGGCCATCCCACTGTGTTTGCTTCCTAGGTCACTGGGTCATCAAAAACATGTGATCTGTGAGCTACTAAGTTTGAGAAATGAGGAAGTAAAACTTAAGAGAAGCTGGTTTCTACACTGAAGAACTTCACAGTCTTCATTCTAGGAAATAGACTTGGCAACTCCAACAGTGGGGATATAGGATACAGACTTTCCCGGTCTTATATGGCCATAGCCCTGTGCTGTGGTGGGACATCCCACCCAGCTGGTCTGGTGCTCCACACAACATAATACAGAAAACACTAACAAACCCCTTTCTGAGGCATTTATCTCAGTCACCTGGGCCCTGCAATTATGGAACTATCTCCTGTTTAATTTTCACCTTTCAAGGCAACTGCTGGCCTGCTGAGAAAAGACTAAACAGGACCAAGTGTTCAACTATTCCTGTCTTACAAATTAATCCTTCCTTAAAATTGCTAAAAGCGACTGAAGAGTATTCCATATCTAGTCAGTATAAACACACGTTTGTGGCAAGCAGAGGGCTAATATGTCACACTCCAACTCCTGATTCTCTCCTTCTATCCCAGAAGTGGTCTAGTGAGTCAGGTGACATTTGTGTATCCAGCTTCAGTCCCATTGCTGGACCCTTGGGTCCAGATCTGGAAGCAGCAGAGAGCAGTGGCCATAAGTGGAGTTATTAACTGCATCAGGTTGCTTTGAGGATTAATTTTGATGGTGTTTGTGAAGAGTTCTGCCCAGTGGCTGGTGGCTTGTGGTAATGGCCCCATAAATGGTAGCAGCTGCTATCACTGTAATCATCATTATGAAGTCCCTTGATCTCAGAGGGTGGTGTGCTTGGAGTCCTTAGCATTTTTCTAGATACGCCCTGTGCGTTCGCCCCCTAAATCTCTGCCCCTTTTCTCCCAGCTCTCCAAATGTCATAAGACCCAGACCCAGCCTTGCCTTCTCTAAGCACTGTTCTGCTCTTTCCTGCCTCCTTCCTCACCTGCTCCTCAGGCCACACAGCTTTACCCCCAGGCGCACTACCTGATTGTTTCCTCTGAGCTTTTCGTGGGGGTGATTGTTCCTTCCTCCAAAGTCTTACCTCTATGAGGATAAGGACAATGCTATCTTCTTGCTCTCTGTCCCCAAGATAGGGCACAGAGTAGGTGCGCAAGAAATACTTCTGGATTGCTTAATGGGCACCCTAGTTTGGGACAGTGGTTCTCACAGTGAGGTCCCTGGGCCAGCAGCTTCACAGCACCTGGGAATGTCTTACAAATGTAAATTCTAGGGCTTGCAGTAGACCTGGGTGTTGGGCCATGTTTGTTTTTACAAGCCTTCCAAGTGATTCTGTGCATGCTACAGTTCAGAACTACTGGTATAAAACAGTGAGGGTCAAATCCAGGTTTAAATCCAGTCCCAGATTTCCCAGCTATGTGACCTCAATGAAGTCACTTTGCCTTTCTGAGCCTAAGTTATCTCACAGTAAAATGGGAAAAGAATGCTCATCTCATAGGGTTATTTATGTAAGGATTCCATTAAAATGATGATAAAATGCTTTACAAAGTAGCAGTGAGCTTGTGGGTATTCGCCCATTGGCTTCTACCCCTCAACCTTTTCTGTTTAGGTGAAACAGTGGCCAGATCAGCATTCAGTCCAGAGTGAAATATTTGGTTCATATTTATGCATCTCCGCTCCATAGTCCAAGGGCTCTGGACTCTGAAGGAGCAGCCAGAATGGCGGCTCATCTACTCTCTCACTAACATAGGCCTGGCTTGTCACATGGGGATTCTAGCCAGCCTATCCAAAGGTTTGTCTACGTAGACCAGTTTCATCACTGCATAGTTTGGCCAGTGGATAGAAATAACTTTAGCTCTTGCTCTTGAGGTCTATGCTGTTCTAAACCCTGGTCCTGAAACCATAGTTAGGAGATGAGAAAGAAACCCACAGACCAGGTGTTAACCAGGTGAAACAAAGGGGAAGGCTCCAGGCAAAAGGATTAAGGAAGAATTGGGAATTACAGAGAAATTTAGAACAGCAGTGTTCCTCAGAGAGGATGTGGAAATCAAGGCACACGGAATTTACCTGGTGGGTTCAGAATGCCCCAGCTGGGACAGAGCTCCTGACAGCTTGCCTACAAATACATTCTGTTTATCATTCACAACTAAGGCTCCTCTAACAAAAATTACTGCTTGTCCCTAGTTGCCCAGAAAGGCAGACCACAGCTAAAAATGCCTATTGCTGATAGAACTGGTTTGTTCTGGAAACACCATACCCCGTCAATCTTTCTGACCAGTGCTGGAGGAATCTTATCAGGGGCTCTATGCAAATAGAATCAAGCATTGCTGCTTCTCTAGATTGAAAAATGGCTCAGCCTCTTGGCCACCCTTTAGCATTTGCACAGGCTAGTTAATCATGTCACCTCCGCTCCACCCCAGGGAAGGGAGCCAAAGGTTCTGTTGGTGGATTCGTGATATTTCTAATCAAAAGGAAAGGTTTAACTGCAGCTATAGAATATACACACACACACACAGATTATAAAAACACTTCCTCTTTGTACTTTGCAGAGAAAATTATTTTCCTGATATGGTATTTTAACATCAGGGTTATCAAGTATGTTTTATCTGCTTTTCTGGATTAAAGGTATCTTTGAGCCTGATTTATAGCCAGGTGAAATGAATTTCTATCTCAGAGGAAAAGGTCCAAAGGCAAGCTATTTCTGAATAATATATGTGGCTTGTAGCCTCTGCAGAAGAAAACAACACTGTAGTGACTTTATTAAAGCATACTTTCCATAACTGCATTTTGAACAATGCAAGCCATAAAGTTGAAATATGAATATACTACTCACCATTAAAATGCTTTGTAATATGCTTGTGCAAAAAGCTAAAGTTGCAGGCTAAAAGGGCAGGCACTCTTTGTAAATTAAAGAGAGAGATGCACACATATTCATCATAAGAAATCTGAGACCCATTTCAAGTGCAGCTTCGATGGGCTTCAAACCTGGACTTTATCCCCAGATCATCAGCCCTCTTGGGCAACTGTGAGGAGCAGAGTGCAAGAGGATTCTTCTCTGCATCTTCATACCATTTCGTCCTCCAGATAACACATTTAGAGAGAAACTGCGCTGGCCCCCTGCCTGCCTCCTCCTTTCTCTCATGGGCATCTCCAAATACGTTTAAAACCTTTCCTAGCCAGCAGAGGCAGGCTGGAGAACTTGGGATGCTTCCTCCTCCCCTTGCATGAGTTTATCTCCCCACTCGTAATCTAGTACTCCCCACTGGGATGGCGGCAGGGTGGAGGGGCTGCCATTACAACCTAGGAGAGAAGGGGGGTCTCGCTCTCCTAGGGGAAGATGCTAGGAAGGGGCTGAACTTATCTTCATTGGGGCTTTTCTACCCCCCATCACTTTCTCTGTCTAAAAGTCCAAGCAGACTTTGGTTTAAGTAAAGGCTTTGGCAAGGTGTATAACTTCTTTGACTTGTGACCACCAGCAGAAATCCAAATTTTGTGAAACTAACTCTTTGGGTCATCAGACATTTTTTTTTCTTTTTCTCTTTCCCTCTCCCTCATTTGCTAATTGGTTCCTACCCAGGGACTCTGAGTGACTCTTGGAATGTTTCTGAGGGTTCTGACTGTCTGCCGGTCAGTTCCTCCTCCTCTACCCCCATGCTTAGTACCTGTAACTAGAACAGTGTCATGGAAAGAGCTTGAGTGATGAAGCCAGGTAGACTGGGATCCTGTCTGAGCAACATCATTTCCTAACCTGGGAAGGTCCTTTCACTTCTCTGGGCTTCAGTTTCCTCACTCCATGAAATGGAAAACATTCCTTTCATCTTGATCCCTGACTATACCCTGAGCTCTAGATCTTGTGCCAACGTGCCAATTTTAATACTCCAGCTGGATGTGTTACAGGCATGTGAAATTAAAATATGTGAAACAGAACTCTTAGAATATTCTGCCCTGCCCAGCACCCCTCTCCAAACTCATTCCTCCCCATGTATTCTCTACTTCAGCCTATGGGATCAGCATCTTCCCAATGTTCATCCCTAAGCCTGGGGTTATCTTCATTTACCCCATACCCTCTGGTTTCATATTCCTCTAAAAGCCCTGTTGGCTTTATCTCCAAAATGTATGTTGAACCTGTTCTCTCTTCTTCAGACCCCTGAGGACTCCTAGCCCAAGCCACCATTACTTCTTGCTTGAACAACACAGTGGCCTCCTAGGATGGACCTTCGTGTGTCTAGTCTTGCCTTCCAGTGATTCATTCTCTAAACTGTAGCCACAGTGATCTTAAAGAATACAAATAAAATAGATTCTCCTCCATCACAAGGGCCAAACTTTCCCTTGTTTGCCACTTCCCAACACATCAACCTTTGTGTTTCTTGAACACACCCAGAACCTCTGCACTTGCTGTCTCCTGTACCTGGGACACTGCTTCTCAACATTCAAACCTTGGCTCACCTGTCAGCAACTCAGACAGCCTTCCCTGAGCACCCATCACTCTTCACCCAATAAGTCATTTTTAGTTTTCTTTAAAGCACATACCACTATCTTATTGATTTTATCTCACTGCCACCAGTGCATACACTCCTTGAGTGAGAGGGATTTGTCACCTTACTTACCACCATGTTACTGGTACGTAGTGCATTTCTTGCCATGTCATGGGTGCTCAATGCATTTGTTGAATCTGAATAAATTACATGAAATAATATATATAGGTTCTAGAATGATGCTTATCATGGCATGTGCTCACCTCTAATGGTAGACTGTGGCTCTTAAACAGTTAGGACAGGATTTTGAACATTGTGGGTATTCAGGAAACCTTTCCTGGCAGAGACCACTCAGGTAGGAGCTGCCTGACTTCAGTCTCTAGGCTTACCTCCTTTCTGGTTGAATTTTCCAGAGACCCACTAGGGCTTTTTGCAGTGGCCTCTACTCTTTTAAATATGTGCATATTAATTTAAATTAAAAGATGGTCTTCATAGGAGATGGACCCCTCCTTCCTTTCCAAATAAAGAGGAGAACTGATTTTCCCAACATTTACAATTGGTGGACTAAATATTTCCTAGATGTCTAAATTGAACATTAACTGAGCAGTTTTAGGATACAAGCCTTCCATTACATGTCCACATCTTCACTGATTTACATGATGGTTCACTGAGTACATGAAGGTGTTTCATTTTCCAGGCTCCCTCCTGCCCTGTCACCACCCAGTCACCAAATTTAGTCTATTTCCCACCTTGGACATCCCCTTGTCTACCTTCTTGGCACTGCTCTTACCATCTTCCCAGGGCCATTGCAATAACCTCTTCAGTTCTTTGACAGTTCTGCAGATCTATTCACCCCTGGCTGTCACAGTGAGCATGGGTGGTTTCTCTCTCCTCTGTAGACAATTCCTCTTCTTGTAGAATGAAGTCCACATGTGGCAGCACACTCCATTTGAGATCTGACCTGTCACCTTTCTGACTTTTTTTCATCACCTCCTTGCACTTCACCCTCTCACAATACAACTTTTTCTCTGCCCACACCACATTCTTACTGGCTTGGCCTTTACACATGCCCGAAGAGCAATGACTGACTACGTTTCTGTGTGAAGCAATTCTCTCCTTCCTTCAAAACCCCACCCAGGATTTAGGAAGCCTTCAATGACATGTGTATAGTAGCTCTACTCACCACCCACACACATATCTTGCTATGGGCCCAAGGAATGGAATCACTCACTGTCCCATGGGGGATAGATTGCATTTTTTTTAAATGGCTGCAACAATACCTCTCAACCTTCATGCTATTCTTACCATATGGCTTTGACATTCCTCCCACTGAGAGATGGGTCTATATACTCTTACCTTGAAGATAGGTAGGCTCATGACTATTTCAACCAGTAGAATACAATGGAAGTAATGCTTTATGATTTATGAGCCTGGATCATAAGAGGCCATTCATCTTTCACTTCCTCTCTCTTTGGATACACCAAGCATGCTGTAAGGAGACCCAGGCCACATGGGGACACCACATGTAGATATTGACAGCCCAGCTGAGGCCTCAGCTGCCTGCCAGTACCTACTGCCAGACACAGAAGTGGGGAAGCCTTTGAAATAGTTCCAGCTTCAGTTACTGTCCACCTGCAACTGAATGAGAGCCTCCTAGCAAGAGCCTAGCAGGGGCCTAGCAGGTGAACCTGGTCAGCCCCCAGAACCACAAGAGACATTAATAAAATGACTGTAGTTGTTTTAAGCCACTATGTTTTGGGGGTGATTAGTCACACTGCAGCAGAAAACAGGAACACCATTTGTGCAAAGCTATAACTCGACTGACTATACAGTTTGAGTTCCTTGAAAGCAGAGACTCTGTTTGGTCTTAGATGGCATAGTCTCTGGCTTCCATGGGGCATGTCTGAACTGTGGTAGAAAAGCCAAATGATTCCCCATGTCTGTACAGTACTGGCCTCACTCCTTGGTAGTGAACAGACTCCCCACCAGCATTTGCACAATGCTGGAACTTCAGTTTTAGACATGCCCTCCTCAGGCTCCCCTTTAAATTAAAAACCACTCCCCCCATTCCCTGATACTCTGATCCATGCAGCAGGAGAACCTCAGAAAACTACAGACTCCTCAGGGTGAAAGGGTTTACTAGCTACTTTCCTTGCTATCAAGAAAGTCTAGGGCCTCAAGACACACCAGGTGTCTAAGAAGGCAGGAGAGGAGGTACCACTGACCCTTGGCACTCACTCTCTGAACATTTAGTAACTGTGATAATTTGGGCTAAAACTAAAGGTTACTGTGACATGTGACACTCCTGAAGCTGGCAGCTGAGTCATGTGGGAAGGCTGATGTGTAGAGTGAGTCACTGGCTAGTGACAAAACCAGGTTGTCACCCAGACCCACGTCTCAACAGGAGTCTCTTTCCCTTCTGAGCCAGCCACCAGTCCCCCAGAGAAAGCCACCTCCTTGGTGTGAGGGATTAAAGTGTAAGAAAGTGACGGTTCTTTAGCAGGAAATGGAGTTATACTTAGTGATATTTCCATATCTGGGGATTTGCAGGGATCTCTACAGATGCTCTTCCCAAATGCCAAGGGTTGAATGCTCTAAAGGGCAAAGAAGGCAAGCTTCCTGACTTGTAAATGTTGGGAAAGCAACCCCTGTCCTACAGGGTGGGTGTGGAGGAAATTGTACAGATCTGCTGGGTTGCTTTTAGCAGATTAAATTGTGGAGGCAGTCCCACTCAGCTGTTTCCAGGGGATGGCAATAGGAGGGCTTGCCTCTTACCTGAAGCCTGGCGAGGGGGCATCAGGGACCAGTCTGCACAACTGAAAACTGAACTGAGGCCTAGTTTTATACCTGAAGTCACACAGGACTCTTATTATTTAAGAAAATGCAGCAAAGGACACAAAATTGCTTTCTGATTATATTCCCTGAGTCTGGCTTGTTCAGTACAGGCTGAGAGCTTGAAACTGCCAAACAGCCAATGGCTAGTACTATTATTCCTATTTGGCAGATGAGGAAGCTGGTTCTGCAAGGTTAAAAAATTGGTCAGGGTTAGAGAACAAGCCTTATGTGGGCTGGCCCCTCTGTTTTGGTTTCCTCACCTGCATGATCTTCTTCAGAATTATACCTCCGAGTTAAGCTCCAGATCATCTGTCCATATGTAGAATTAGTCTTCCATTTTTTATTTCTTTTAATTTTTAGGTTTATTAATTTATTTTGAAAGAGTGAGTGAGCTGGGGAGGGGCAGAAAGAGAAAGGGAGAGAGAAAATCCCAAACAAGTTCTGCACTGTCAGCAGAGCCTGATGTGAGCTCAAACTCATGAAAAATGAGATCATGATCTGAACCAAAACCAAGAGTTGGATGCTTAAACAACTGAGCCACTGAAGTGCCCCTAAGTCTTCCATTTCTATTGTTCATTCAGGGCACTAACCTTAGTGCAACGAGTTTGGGGCTCTGGAAGGTGGATTTGTGCTTCCTCTCCCCCAACCCCCCATGTATTTGATGTAAAATTCTGAGAGCCAGGAGGGAAAAGACAGCTATTCTGTATTGGAAACATGTCTAAAATACATGGAGAAAACTCCAGTCTCTATACATCACACAATATGTCAGCTCTCCGTCTTCACCGACAGAGTAGAAATGTTCATCAATGGGGTGGGCACCAGGGTGGCTCAGTCAGTTAAGCGTCCAACTTCAGCTCAGGTCATGATCTCATGGCTTGTGGGTTTGAGCCCCACATTGGGGTCTATGCTGACAGCTCAGAGCCTGGAGCTGCTTCAGATTCTGTGTCTCCCCCTCTCTTTGTCCCTTGCTCTGCTCTCTCTCTCCCTCTCAAAAATAAATAAATGTTAAAAAAATATATAACAAAATTAAAAAAAAAAAGAAATGTTTATTAAACTAGAAGTTAATTGCACAGAAAATTCCACAATTCCCATTCTTGGTGAGACTTCCCATCATCATACCCAAATTATTGGACATCTGACCCCACGTGCAGCCCCAGCAGTGGGGAAATTCCAACCAGGAGCTCCTTATGTGGAGAGTTCTAAAGCTGGAAAAGGTGATGAGGAAGCTGTTGCAGGCTGTTGCCTGAAAGAAGCACAGGCAGCCAAAGCTTCCTGCCCAGGGCCTGGCCCATGGCAGCTGCTCCACACAGTGAGTTCCTCCTTCACATTTCAAATTATTTCTGTCAGCCCATGAGAGATTCCACAAGAGAGTCAACTCAGGACTCACAAAGATCAGGCTCTTGGCCTGAAGTCCAGTTCCAAAGCCAGACAATCAGCAAGTTGTTTGATTTGTATGCCAAAAGCCACCGCTAGCCTTCTATGGGTCTCACATTCTCTAGAATAACAAATTTAGCCACTCCTTGTCTGCTTCCCCACTATAAGCCTGGCACAAGAGCAATGCAAGGGTCATTCATGGATAATGTCAGGTCTAACTGGCTACCTAAGAGATGGTGATCCAAAGTGGGGGAGCTACTGCATTATCTTGTCAAGTTTGGTTTTACTCCATGTGTGCATGTATGTGCATATGTGAACCCCACATTCATGTACCTTTTCTGTGTGCCATGTATTATGCTAAGGACATTCCAGACATAATCTCATTTACTATTATTCCCAATTTACAGATGAGGAATCTGAGTTTCAGAATTTCTATGATGTACCTATTATTACATAGCTAGCAAATAAGGAGCAAGGCTTACATACAGATCTGTTGAACTCCATAATGGTACTGTCTGGAGGGCTGGATTATAGTTCTCCCAAAGATCCCCTCCCTCTTCCATCCTTTCCGTCTCCCTTACCTAGGGCTTTCATGTAGCCTTCAAAGTTCTCATTACTCTCCATCTCCCAGGTGCCATTCTGGTCCCTTGTCATGGTGATAGCCTCTGGTTCAATGTGGATGAATGTTGAAAGTCAAGGAGCAGGCTTCAGGGAGAACATGTTGAAATAAGCTACTTTTATAGCCTACTGACTAGGTTTATGGCTTTGAGATAACTGGTTCAAAGATCATAAGCACAACCTAAAAAAACTTTCCTTTCCTTTGCAAAGTTCAGCAGGACTATGAGCAATCCATGCTCAAAGTCCATTGTGGCCACACGGGTGTCCCAATGATCTGTACCATATGCAGGGGCCAAAAGCAGCTCATATTTGGCTTGCTGGGATCCCACAGGGCCCTTGTCCCCACGCTAAACACTTTGTCTGACGTTTAAGGAAAAACAAATATCTAGTGCCCACCCCACACTGGGCAGTGCCCAATCTGCTAAACGCAAGCCAGACAAAGAGGGAGGCCAGATGGGAGGCAGAGGGGCAGTGGGACTCTGTTTCAAGAACCAGGAGCAAGCTGAAGATCACCTTGACCAAAATAGGGGACATAGCTGAAGTTTGGACAAGAACTCTTGGTTTGGGCTATTTCCCAAATTGGCTGTCCCAGGGGTTGAGAAAATGGGTTGGTTTACTGCTGTGATGCATAGTTCTGAGAGATGAGGCCTGAACAGGGGCTGCTATACTTTGAAAAATAGAGTTGTGAGCTGAGATGGATAACCATGAATCCTCAAAAGTGAGGCCAATTTTGATTTTGGCACTTTGGATCTCTAATATATGTATTTATATGCTATGAAATCTAAGCAAATGATTCCATTTGTGTGTGGTTTGGTGGATGTAAAACAGCACATTTATTTTTTTAGTAAATACACTAGAGTCAGGAAGACACACAGTAAAAGAATGGATCAGCTGAAAGGGGCACCTGGGTGGCTCAGTTGGTTAAGAATGGCTCAGCTGCTATCAAAAAACCAATATAGGATAAAAGGAGGAGTAAAGGACAAATAGAAAATGAGTGAAGGCAGAAGAAGCAGACAGGTAAGTAGCATCAGGCTTCATTATTTGATGTTCGGCCAGAAACTGCTATAAGCTGAGCACTTAGCCTTCTGGGCTGGAACGGTAGGTATTCCCCTTTAGGTTCAGATTCAAGGACCTCTAAATGGCCACTCCTACCCCCAACTGAGTCTCCTATAGGCCTCCTTTGCAAGAAAATAATAAAAAAGCTGATCTGATATGGGAGAGAGTTAGGAACAAAAATGAGGTTGCTAATTGCAATAAGCCAGAGATTTGAATTCCAATGGGTGGGTGGAGGCATTTACCCTGTGTCAGGTGGGAAGTTGAAACTAAGATGTTTGGATGAAACCAAAACACTGAACAGACTACTCTGTCATTGAGAATGTGAAATAGCCAAAAATCTTCCCAGAGACAATAAGAAAGTTTGTCTATTTGGCCTGAGATCTATGTGAGTTAAAAAGAAATTCTACCCTACTTTGCCTCTGGTTTGGGGTTTGAGCTTATGCTTCCTGCTAGCTAATGTATTAAATGAATGGAGTCCTGGACCTTGCAAAGCTTACAGGCTGCCAGAAAGAATTTAATGTAAAAACTGTCTGGAAGGACACATCTTCAAATCAAGCCAACCAGAATTCCCTGTTATAAAGACAGCCAAATGTGAGCTCATCCAAAATTGTAAAACACATATGAATACCCACCAAGAAAGCACACATCAGCAGAAATATGCAGTCAAATTAAACTTCTAACAATTCAGATAATACAAATGGTCAGTTACAAGCTATAAAGTAAGTATGTTTATAATGAGAAAAAAACTTAAAAACACTTAAAAACATGAAAATGGATAAAATGACATTTAAAAATATATTGAAAAATAACCAGAGAGTAGTTATAGAAATTAAAAAATATAGTCATTAAAATTTGAAAGATAATAGGTGGATTAAAGAGCTGATTAAACACAGCTGGAGAGAGAATTAGTAAACTGGATGATAGAGCCAAGGAAGTTACCAGAATGTATGTAACACATAACACACTGGTAGAAATTTAGAGGAACAAAATAAAAATGAAATTCTAAAATCTTCCAGAGAAAATAAAAGAATCATATAGATTACCTATAAATAAACAATAATCAGATTGATACCAGACTTCTCAACAACTTTGATGGAAGACAACAATAGAATAATATCTTGCAATAAGGGGAAATACTTTTGATTAAGAATTCTGAATGCAGTCAACTTCATTAAAATAGAAGGGTTTTAAAAACTAAAATTATTTCAGACATTATAGCCCCAAACTGGAAACGACCCAAACATTCATTGACAAATTAATGGATAAACAAATTGTGGTGTATTCACACAATAGAATACTACTCAACAGTAAAAAGAACAATCTCCTGATACACATAATAATGTGAATGAATCTCAGAGGTATTATGCTCAGGGAAAGAAACTTGACACAAAAGGTCATATACTGCATTGTTTCATTCATAAGAAACTCCAGGAAAAGGATCTAATCTACAGTGATATAAAAGAAATCAATGATTTGGCAAGCGCAGGAGGAGAAGGTGGGGATAGGAAAGGACACAAGGGAAATTTCTTGGGGAGGTAAGTTGGAAATGTCTATAGGTCACATGGTGGCTGTATAACAACTGTTAAAACTAAAACTCTGCAACTGATATCTGTTCCTTTTTTATTATATATAATTTAAACTTCAATTTAAAAATGAATAAAAAAAATTTTACTCATGGGCACCTGGGTGGCTCAGTTGGTTAAGAATCTGACTCTTCAAACCATGAGAGACTCTTGAATGCTGACAAAAACTGAGGACTGATGGATGTGGGGGGGAGGGGGGGATGGGCATGAAGGAGGGCACTTTGGGGATGAGCACTGAGTGTTATGTAGAAACTAATTTGACAATAAACTATTAAAAAAAAAATTAAAAAAATAAAATAAAATAAAAACGCATATTTGAATCAATTTAAAAGAAGTGAACAGAGATTTGTTGATGAGTGTGTCAGGGGCTNAAAAAAAAAAAAAAAAAAAAAAAAAAAGAATCTGACTCTTGATTTTGGCTCATATCATGATCTTGGGGTTTGTGGGTTTGAGCCATGCCTTGGGGTCTGTGGCTGATAGGGCAGAGCCTGCTTGGAATTCCCTCCTTCTTTCTCTGAGACTCCCTTTGCTTGCATTCTCTCTCTCTCTCTCTGTCTCATAATAAATAAATAAACTTAAAAAAAACTATAACAATATTTTATTCATGCATTCATGATTATTTTTGCAAAAAAGATTTAGTAGCATCTCAAACTAAAATCCCATATTATACCCACATGGGAAATTAGCTGATGTGTATGCTAAGACTATAATTATTGATTGACTAGATGTTTGTAAGAAATATAAGTTTAGATATTATCTGAGGGATGTCTGGGTGGCTGTGTTGGTTAGGCGTCTGACTCTTGATATCAGCTCAGGTCATGATCTCACAGTTCTCGCAAACCATGAGAGCCCTGTGTTGGGCTCTGCACTGATAGTGGGGAATCTTCTTGGGATTCTCTCTCTCCCTCTCTCTCTGTCCCTCCCCATGCTTGCACACACTCTCTCTCCCTCAAAATAAACAAATAAACATTTAAAAATATTATCTGGGAGCACCTGAGTGGCTCACTAGGTTAAGTGTTCAACTCTTGGTTTCACCTCAGGTCATGAACTCACGATTTTGTGAGTTTGAGCCTTGTGTCTGACTCTGCACTGGCAATGTGGAGCCTGCTTGGGATTCTCTCTCTCTCTCTCTCTCTCTCTCTCTCTCTCTCTCTCTCACATTCCTACCCCACGCATGCTCTGTCGCTCTCAAAATAAATGAATAAACATTAAAAAATATTATCTGAGAAATCTCTAGAGAAGTGGTTTTCAACCCCTAGCAAGGGTCAGATTTATCTGTAGGGCTAATTAAAACACACATTGTTGGGGCGCCTGGGTGGCTCAGTCGGTTAAGTGTCCGACTTCGGCTCAGGTCATGATCTCATGGTTCATGGGTTTGAGCCCGCATCAGACTCTGTGCTGACAGCTCAGAGCCTGGAGCCTATTTTGGATTCTGTGTCTCCCTCTCTCTCTCTGCCCCTCCTCCACTCATGCTCTGTCTCTCTTTCTGTCTCAAAAATAAATAAACTATAAAAAATTAAAAAAAATAAAACACGCATTGTTGAGGGGAGGCAGGAAGATGGCAGGGGAGGATACTGAGTTCAGCTCGTCCCATGGGCACACAGAGATAACAGCTACATCTGGCAAAACAGACTTTCCACTTAATCTTAGAAAGAAAGCCATGTTGAAAAGGGTAGAAAAGGTAGAGAGGTAATTGGGAACCAAACTTACCCAGTGAGACTAACTACAAATGGGAAGGACATCACAGACATAGAGAAGTGAGAGGGTCAGATTCCATACCAGGCACCCCTGGCACTGGGTACCTGCATTGAAAAGATGAGTTCCTTGAACATATGGCTTTGAAAACTAGCAGAGCTTAACTTCAGGAGCTTTGAGAATCACTGGGGCTTAACTCCAGGAACTTTAAAAGTCAGTGTGTTTAACTCTGGGAGAATTGGAGGGTGAAAGGAAACTGAGTCCCTGCCATTAAAAAGCCAGCATAATAAATAACTCAGCTCCAGACACAACACAAATAAAGCAGTGTGAAAAGTACCTGGGGGGGGGGGGTGCACCTGGGTGGCTCAGTCAGTTAAGCGTCCAACTGTGGCTCAGGTCATGATCTCATGGTTAGTGGGTTCAAGCCCCACGTCAGGCTCTATGCTGACAGCCAACTCAGAGCCTGGAGCCTGTTTCGGATTCTGTATCTCTCTCTCTCCCTGACCCTCCCCTGCTCACGCTCTCTCTCTCTCTCTCTCTTTCTCTCTCTCTCAGAAATAAAACATTTTAAAAAATTAAAAAGAAAAGAAAAGTACCTGGAGTAGACATGAAGGAGATTTATTGATTAATCTTAAAACGTGTGCTGGAGAGGCAGGGACCTTTAGGAGATATCGCCAGGAAGAAAATAATTTCTCTTCTCCTCCAGCCTAGATGGCCTGATGTTTGTGGAAGCTAGAACTAATACTCTCTATCTACCTTGCTAGTACTGTAAGCCCTACCCCTGTGTTCACCTGCAGAGCCCACCCTGTCCAACCTGCTAGCTTCATCAGGTATCCCTCCAAAGCAGCCGCTGTCCTTTGATACTCTGTAGGCAGCCGTGGCCAGGACTGATGCCACTCCAAAGTGACTCCTGACCTGGGTAGGGAGGAAGATAACCCTATGCACCAGTATTGCAGTTGTAGCAGATGGCCCTCTTACCTGGCTGTCCAGAGAGCAAGCCTTGCCCTTTGTTATGCCTGCAACTGTGGCAGAGAGGCTAAGTGCAAACAGCTAATCTGACTGCCAGCTCCACCCACCAACAAGACCACAGTGACCTCAGACAGACCTCTCAACAGGGACCAAACCCTGCCCAGTACGCCCACAGCAGGCAAAGTAGATCACTGCATCCAGCTGGGCTGAAGGCAAATACAGCTTAGTCATAAGAGGAAGATGCACGCAGCCCACACAGAGGATACCCCTGAAGAAGTTCCTGGTTCTGGTGACCAGAGGGGACTGCACTAGACAGCACAATACCCCTTCTTCACAACGCCACAAATTTCAAGACTAGAGATGTAGCTGACCTACCTAATACATAGAAACAAACACAGAGAGGCAAAATTAGTTGACAGTGGAATATCTCCCAAATGAATGGATAAGACAAAATCACAGTAAAAGAACTAAATGAAACAACTTAAGCAACATGCCTCATAAAGAATTCAAAGTAATAGTCATAAAGATATGCACTAGAGTTAACAGAAAAGTGGATGTGCACAATGAGAACGTCAACAAAGAGAAATATAAAAAATAACAAAACAGAGCCGAAGAATTCTATAACTGAAATTTAAAAAAATACACTGGAAAGAATCAATAGCAGATTAGAGGACACCAAAGAATGGGTCAATGATCTGGAAGACAGGATAATAAAAAGTAACCAAGTTGAACAGGAAAAAAATAATAATAAAGAATGAGAATATATTAAGGGACTCAGCAATATCATCAAATGTAATAACATTCATAGTAGAGGTATCCCAGAAGGAGGTGAGAAAGAGAAAGGGACAGAAAATTTATTTGAAGAAATAATCACTGAAACCTTTCCTAATCTGGGGAAAGGAAACAGGGCATCCTGGTTCAGGAAGCACAGAAAGCCCCTAACAAGATGCACCCAAGGAGGTCTACACCAGATACACAATGATTTTAAAAAGTAAAAATGGCAAAAAGCAGCAACAAACAGAGAATCTTAAAAGCAGAAAGAGATGGTGCAAAAACAGACACAGACAAATGGAATAGAATAGGGAACCCAGAATTGGACCCACAAATGTATGGCCAAGTAATCTTTGACAAAGCAGTAAAGAGTATCCAATGGAAAAAAAGACCGTCTCTTTAGCACATGGTGCTGGGAGAACTGGACAGCAACATGCAGAAGAATGAAACTAGACCACTTTCTTACACCATACACAAAAATAAACTCAAAATGGTTGAAAGGCCTAAATGTGAGTTAGGAAACCATCAAAATCCTAGAGGAGAAAGCAGGCAACAACCTCTGTTACCTCAGCTGCAGCAATTTCTTGCTTGACATATCTCCAAAGGCAAGGGAATTAAAAGCAAAAATGAACTATTGGGACCTCATCAAGATAAAAACCTTCTGCACTGCAAAGGAAAGAATCCATAAAACTAAAAATGCAACCAATGGAATGGGAGAAGATAGTTGCAAATGACAGATAAAGGGTTATTATCCAAAATCTATAAAAAACTTACCAAACTCAACACCCAAAAACAGATAATCCAGTGAAGAAATGGGCAGAAGACATGAATAGACACTTTTCCAAAGAAGACATCCAGATGGCCAACTGACACATGAAAAGATGCTCAACATCCCTCATCATCAGGGAAATACAAATCAAAGCCACACTGAGATACCAGCTCACACTGATCAGACTGGCTACAATGAACAACTCAGGAAACAACAGATGCTGTTGAGGATGTGGAGAAACAGGAACCCTCTTGCACTCTTGGTAGGAATGCAAACTGGTTTAGCTGCTCTGGAAAACAGTGTGGAATTTCCTCAGAAAATTAAAAATAGAACCACCTTATGACCCAGCAATAGCACTACTAGGGATTTATCCAAAGGATACAGGAGTGCTGATTCATAGGGGCACATGTACCCCAATGCTTATAGCACTGCTTTCAACAATAGCCAAATTATGGAAAGAGCCTAAATGTCCATCAACTGATGAATAGTTTACTCAAAGATGATTTAGTTTATATATACAATGGGATACTACTTGGCAATGAGAAATAATGAAATCATGCTATTTGCAGTGATGTGGATGGAACTGGAAGGTATTATGGTGAGTGAAATAAGTCAGTCAGAGAATGACAGATATCATATGTTTTCACTCATATGTGGATCATGAGAAACTTAATGGAAGACCATTGGGGAAAGGTAGGAGAGAAAATAGTTTCAAACAGAGAGGGAGGGAGGCAAATCATAAGCGACTCTTAAATATAGAGAACAAATTGAGGGTTGATGAGGGTGCAGGGGAGAGGGGAAAATGGGTGAAGGGCATTGAGGAGGGCACTTGTTGGGATGAGCACTGGGTGTTGTATGTAAACAAAGAACCATGGGAATCTACCCCAAAACCAAGAACACACTTTACACACTGTATGTTAGCCAATCTGACAATAGATTATATTAAAAAAAAAAAAGAAAGAAAAAGAAATAGCAATGAAAACTGTGAGGATTAAACAAAGAAAAAAAAGAAGCAAGAAAAAGGAAAATAGTTATACACAAAGAAGACCCTATGAGGCTATGAGCTAATTTTTCAGCAGAAACTTTGCAGGCCAGAAGGTAGTGGTATGATATATTCAAAGTACTGAAAAGAAAAAAACCTACAACCAAGAATATTCTACCCACTAACATTATCGTTCAGAATAGAAGAAGAGATACAGAGTTTCCCAGACAAATAAAAGTTAAAGGAATTCATCGCCACTAAACCATCCTTACAAAAAAATGGTAAAGGGAATTCTTTACATGGAAAAAAAGAGACCATAACTAGAAGTAATAAAATTATGAAAGGAAAAACTTTAGTGGTAAAAGCAAGCATGTATTAAAGATAGTATATTCATTACTTACAAAGCCATATGAAGGTTAAAACATTAAAGTAGTAATAACCAATTATATCTATAAAAATTAGGTGACACACAAAAAATTAATAGACGTAAAATATGACATCATATATATAAAACATGGTGAAGGGAGTAAAATATTAGTGCTTTTAGAATGTATCTAAACTTAAGTGACAAACTTAATATAGACAGCCATATACAGAAAATGTTATATATGAACCCAATGGTAATCACAAATCTGAAACATATGATAGATACAAAAACAAACAAACAGACAAATAAATAAATAAAAAGAAAGGGAATCCAAGCATAACACTAAAGAAATCATCAGACAACAAAGGAAAAGATGAAGAGAAGAAAGAAGAAACAGGAGAATTACAAAAACAACCAGAAAACAATCAACAAAATGGCAAGAAGTACATACCTATCAATAATTACCTTAAATGGGGGCACCTGGGTGACTAAGTTGGTTAAGTGTCTGACTCTTGATTTCAGCTTGGGGCATGATCTCATGGTTTGTGAGATTGAGCCCCGAGTTGGGATCCACACCGACAGCATGGAGCCTGCCAGGGATTCTCTGTCTCCCTCTCTATGCCCCTCCACACCCTCATCCATGTGTATGCATGTGTGCTTGCTATCTCTTTCTCTCTCTCAAAATAAATAAATAAACGTAAAGAATTACCTTAAATATAAATAAACAAATACTCCAATCAAAAAACATAGGTGACTTAATGGATAAAAAAGTAATACCCATCTATATGCTGTCTACAAGAGACTCACTTCAGACCTTAGTCACATACAGATTCAAAGTGAAGGGATGAAAACACTTATATCATGCAAATCAAAGTGAGGAAAAAAAAAAAAAAAGCCAGGATAGCAATACTTAGGTCAAATCAAGTAAACTTTTGTTTTATCAGAAAAGTGGCTATTAATGTTTATGGGATATTAATATAGAAATTCATGCCAATTCAGAAAATCCTCATTCTTATAACAGCTTTGTGTATGCTAAAATGGCAATTTTCAACTGGGGGTGGTTTTGCCCCACAGGGGACATTTGGTCATGTCTGGGGACATTTTTGTTTGTTATAACCGAAGGCTAGGAATGCTGCTCAACATCCCATGATGTATAGGACAGCCCCCTACAACAAAGACATATCCTGCTTCAAACCCTGCAGTGATAACATGGGCTCTTGAGACTATTACCTAAAGGGCACCAGGGGCGCCTGGGTAACTCAGTCGGTTAAACGTCTGACTTCGGTTCAGATCATGATCTCATGGTTCATGGGTTCGAGCCCCACGTAGGGCTCTGTGCTGACAGCTCAGAGCCTGGAGCCTGCTTCAGATTCTGTATCTCCCTCTCTCTCTGACCATCCCCTGCTCACGCTGTCTCTCAGAAATAAATTAAAAAAAAAAAACACTAAAAATTATGAAAAAGGGCACCAGAATTTAATGAGATAGTTTTAAAATAAAGCTTCTGAGACACTATGAAATCTGATTTCTTCTCAATCTGTAGTAGCAACAGTATTTCAAGAAACTTAAGACACTACAACGTAGAAGTATACTTCAGTATCTGTAAATTTGTCATTATACAGTTCATCTAAGTATTCTGCCCTATTAGTTCCATGAGGGCAAGATCGAGGGCAAGATCAAGGGCAGTCTTGATCTTTGCTGTATCCCCAATGCTTGAGACATGATAGGCACAAAAATGTTCTTTTAATGTGTAAACAAGTGAAGCAGATTACTAACTCAACTTCTCTCTCTAATACAGCATGATCATGGTAGCCAGTGGTGGTAGATGTGAAGTATCTTTGGTTCCAGTTATTCCTCACATCCTCTTTAAGAAGTTGGTCCACTTGGGGCACCTGGGTGGCTCAGTTGGTTAAGTGTCAGACTTCAGTTCAGGTCATGATCCCACCATTTGTGAGTTTGGACCCCACATTGGGCTCTGTGCTAATGGTGCAGAGCCTGCTTAGGATTCTCTCTCTTCCTCTCTCTCTGTCCCACCCGTGCATGTTCATACTCACTCTCTCTCAATAAATAAATAAATAAACTTAAAAAAAAAAAGAAGTTGGTCCACATACTGGACCATTATACCAAAGTTTAAATCCCTGAATAACCCATTGTTGATGTTGCCAGGGATGATAATTATTTTGCATCCAATTAAGAATATCAGCAATAAGCTCAAGCTCCTGAGATGGATCTTTTAGCCAGTCACTGGTACTCTCCTATGATGCCAAACTTGATAATTTTGCAGATGTTCCTCAACTGTTGCAGTAACATAGTTCATTTTTTCATGTAGATCTTTTTGAAGTGACTTTAAGAGAACTCTCCAAAAATGCCACACCATATAATTGGCTGCATTTAACTCAATAGCATCTCTGGTTAGTTTAAAAGCTCATTCACTTCTTTCATCATACTGCAGAACAAACCAAAATTAATCATAAACATTTCTAAATTATTCACTATAAATGATCTGGACCACTGGATTGGGGCCATTATTCTGTGGTACTGGATCTATATTTGCCCATTCTTTTTTTTTTTTTTTTTTAGTGTTTATTTAACTTGAGGGAGAGAGAGAGTGAGAGAGGACACAGAATCTGAAGCAGGCTTCAGATTCCAAGATGTAAGCACAGAGCCCTACATTGGGTTCAAACTCATGAACAGTGAGATCATGACCTGAGCCGAAGATGGATGCTTATCCTACTGAGCCACTCAGGCACCCCTATATCTGCTCATTCTGCTCTCTCCCCGTACAGGACGTAAGTGAGTGAGTCCAGGCTCAGGAATCCACTGTCCATAGGGGACACCACCACCTCTTTCGGCTCATCCACCATAGTTTCTTCCTGCAGGCCAAGTGGACTTTAAAGCAAAGACTGTAGAAGAGGAAAAGAAAGGCATGACATAATGATAAAAGAATCAATCTAACAATAAATATAATAATTGTAAATAGCTATGCACCCAACACTGGAGGACCTAAATACATAAAGCAATGTTAACAGACATGAAGGACTTTGACACTTCACTTATATCAATGGATAGATCATTTTGACAGAAAATCAACAAAGAAATAGTGGCTTCAAATGACACATTAGACGAGCTCGAACCTAACAGATATATTTAGAACATCCTATCAAAAAACATCAGAATACAAATTATTTTCAAGTTCACATGGAATATTCTCCAGGATAGATCACTTGTTAGGCAACAAAAGAGGTCCTAATAAACTTAAGAAAACTGAAATCATATCAAGCATCTATTCTGACCACAATGGTATAAAACTAGAAATAAATTATAAGAAAAAAACTAGAAAAAAATACAAACAAGTGGAGGCTAGAAAATATGTTCTTAAACAACCAAAGGCTGAAAAAGGAAACTAAAAAAAATACATGGAGACATGAATATGAAAACACAATAGTTCACCTCCAAAAACATGGAGGTTAAATAATACCCTACGAAAGAATGAATGGGTCAATCAGGCAATTAGAGAAGAAATTTAAAAATATATGGAAACAAATGAAAATGAAAACACAACAATCCAAAATCTATGGGATACAGCAAAGGCATTCCTAAGAGGAAAGCACATTGGACTCCAGGCCTATTTCAAGAAATTAGAAAAAGCGCAAGTGCAAAATCTAAAGGCTCACCTAAAGGAACTACAGGCAGAGCAACCAGAGTGCCCTAAACCCAGTAGAAGAAGAGAAATAGTAAAATTCAGAGCAGAAATAAACAACATATAGACCAAAGAAACAATTGAACGGATCAATGAAACCAAGAGTTGGTTTTTGAAAAAATAAACACAATTGACAAACCTCTAGCCAGGCTTCTCAAAAAGAAAAGAGAGAGCACCCAAATAGACAAAATTATGAATGAAAATGGACTTATTACAACCAAACCCTCAGAAATACAAGCCATTATCAGGGAATACTATGAAAAATTATATGCCAACAAATTGCACAAATTACAAGAAATGGACAAACTCCTAAACACACACTACCAAAATTCACACAGGAAGAGATAGAAAATCTGAACAGACCCATAACGAGTCAAGAAATCGAATCAGTTATCAAAAATTACCCAACAAATAAGAGCCCTGGACCTGATGGCTTCCCTGGGGAATTCTACCAGACGTTTAAAACAGAATTAATCCCAATTCTTCTCAAGGTATTCCAAAAAATAGAAATTGAAGGAAAACTCCCGGACTCATTTTATGAAGCCAGCATCACACTGATTCCCAAGCCAGATAGAGATCCAGCAAAAAAAGGGAACTACAGGCCAATATCCTTAATGAATACGGATGCAAAAATCCTCAATAAGATCCTTGCAAATCAAATCCAACAGCACATAAAACGAATTATCCACCAAGATCAAGTGGGATTCATTCCTGGGTTACAGGGCTGGTTCAATGTTCACAAATCAATCAAGGTGATACATCACATCAACAAAAGGGAAGATAAAAACCATATGGGGCGCCTGGGTGGCTTAGTCGGTTAAGCGTCCGACTTTCGCTTAGGTCATGATCTCGCGGTTCGTGGGTTCGAGCCCCGCATC